>NW_026652290.1:86870892-87110358 GCF_009828535.3 Hylobates moloch
GGCCCCCACTCTCTTCTGGCTTGTAGAGTTTCTGCTGAGAGATCAGCTGTTAGTCTGATGGGCTTCCCTTTGTGGGTAACCCGACCTTTCTCTCTGGCTGCCCTTAACATTTTTTCCCTCATTTCAACTTTGGTGAATCTGACAATTATGTGTCTTGGAGTTGCCCTTCTCGAGGAGTATCTTTGTGGCGTTCTCTGTATTTCCTGAATCTGAATGCTGGCCTGCCTTGCTAGATTGGGGAAGTTCTCCTGGATAATATCTTGCAGAGTGTTTTCCAACTTGGTTCCATTCTCCCCATCATTTTCAGGTACACCAATCAGACGTAGGTTTGGTCTTTT
The DNA here is from genome assembly GCF_009828535.3 of Hylobates moloch. Taxonomy (NCBI): domain Eukaryota; kingdom Metazoa; phylum Chordata; class Mammalia; order Primates; family Hylobatidae; genus Hylobates; species Hylobates moloch. Next base: position 86,871,231 of record NW_026652290.1, read on the forward strand.
CACATAGTCCCAAATTTCTTGGAGGCTTTTTTCATTTCTTTTTATTCTTTTTTCTCTAAACTTCCCTTCTCTCTTCATTTCATTCATTTCATCTTCCATCAGCGATACCCTTTCTTCCAGTTGATCGCATCTGCTACTGAGGCTTCTGCAATCTTCGCGTAGTTCTCGAAACTTGGCTTTCAGCTCCATCAGCTCCTTTAAGCCCTTCTCTCCATTGGTTATTCTAGTTATCCATCCTTCTAATTTTTTTTCAAAGTTTTTAACTTCTTTGCTATTGTTTTGAATTTCCTCTCGTAGCTCAGAGTAGTTTGATCGTCTGAAGCCTTCTTCTCTCAACTCATCAAAGTCATCCTCCATCCAGCTTTGTTCCGTTGCTGGTGAGGAACTGCGTTCCTTTGGAGGAGGAGAGGTGCTCTGTTTTTTAGAGTTTCCAGTTTTTCTGCTCTGTTTTTTCCCCATCTTTGTGGTTTTATCTACCTTTTGTCTTTGATGATGGTGATGTACAGATGGGTTTTTGGTGTTGATGTCCTTTCTGTTTGTTAGTTTTCCTTCTACCAGACAGGACCCTCAGCTGCAGGTCTGTTGGAGTTTACTAGAGGTCCACTCCAGACCCTGTTTGGCTGGGTGTCAGCAGCGGTGGCTGCAGAACAGTGGATTTTCGTGAGACCACAAATTCAGCTGTCTGATAGTTCCTCTGAAAGTTTTGTCTCAGAGGAGTACCCGGTTGAATGAGGTGTCAGTCTGACCCTACTGGGGGGGTGCCTCCCAGTTAGGCTGCTCAGGGGTGAGGGACCCACTTTAGGAGGCAGTCTGTCCGTTCTCAGATCTCCAGCTGCGTGCTGGGAGAACCACTACTCTCTTCAAAGCTGTCAGTCAGACAGGGACATTTAAGTCTGTGGAGGTTCTTGCTGAGTTTTTGTTTGTGCCCTGCCCCCAGAGGTGGAGCCTACAGAGGCAGGCAGGCCTCCTTGAGCTGTGGTGGGCTCCACCCAGTTCGAGCTTCCTGGCTGCTTTGTTTACCTAAGCAAGCCTGGGCAATGGTGGGCGCCCCTCCCCCAGCCTCGCTGCCGCCTTGCAGCTTGATCTCAGACTGCTGTGCTAGCAATCAGGGAGACTCCGTGGGCATAGGACCCTCCGAGCCAGGTGCGGGACACAATCTCCTAGTGTGCCGTTTTCCAGGCCCATTGGAAAAGCGCAGTATTAGGATGGGACTGACCCGATATTCCAGGTGCCGTCTGTTTCCCCTTTCTTAGACTAGGAAAGGGAACTCCCTGACCCCTTGTGCTTCCCGAGTGAGGCAATGCCTCGCCCTGCTTCGGCTCGCGCACAGTGCGCTTCACCGACTGTCCTGCCCCCGCTGTTAGGCACTCCCTAGTGAGATGAAACCAGTACCTCAAGCAGAAATGCAGAAATCACCCGTCTTCTGTGTCGCTGGGGCTGGGAGCTCCATCCTGTGCTTTTTAATGTTCCACCACAAATTCATGTGGGTACAAAACCATTTGTAAGTGCCCAAACCTAGAGGTGAACTCCATTTTACATATAAACACAAATACTTTTATACATGGTGGTGAAATACACTAGTTTTCTAAGAATGCAAGTACCTTGTAAACCAATGGACTGTTTTATCTTCCAGTAAAAGTATCTCGACTTTTTACTTATTTGATTTAGGGGCAATTTGAGAACTACAAACTTTTGCTTTTCATTTAAATGTTTCCTCCCTCAGCACAGATCGATGGGGAATAAGTTTGTGTAGTAGAAATATTTAATACACAACACATGTTGAACAATGTCTTGAATATATTTTATAAAGCATTATTTATGAAAGAGCAGTGATTAATTAATAGACCACATTTCTCAAAATGTTTTTTGCTTACAATCGGATTTCTCAAGCACGAAAGCTACAGATTTATCCTGCATTCTCTAGAAAATGCTTAAATGTTGTGTTTCTGTTACAGTGGCAATCTGAAAGAAATTAAGCATGCTGGTTCTCATTACCCAGAGGATCATCTTCTGATGATTGCTGGCATGCAATCTAGTGCCTGTGTTTGCAGTTGTTTACAATCATCTTGAAAACAGTAGCAGTAGTTTAATTTTTGTTGGCCAATGATAAAGTAACAGAAGGGAACTTAACCTTCAGCTATCTGGAAAATTAACTTATCTGAAAGACCCATTTCTTTTAAAAGCACGTAGATGAGACAGACCTTACTCTAGTTCTCAGTCTAATTTGTTGTTGTGTTCTGACATGGAAGAAGAAAAATGGTGGATGTTACTTGGGCACCGTTGGTTTAAACTTTGCCCACCTTAGATTAATCCTATCCCAGAATAACTGGGAACAGCACTTTAGTGAAGCACAAGGGCAAATAATTTCTTGTGTAATTTTGCTCAAACACATATTTCATATACTTTCCTTTCCTTTTTATGGTTTTGAAAGCAAAGTTCTCTCAGTAAAACCAGTACTACCCTCTGCTATGAGATCCTGGCAAACACATTTTCCTGACCCTCAAGCTCTAGCTCTAATATAATCTAAAATTCAGTTGCTCGAAAGGCATTCCATTAATACATTAGTGCTCTTTAAGAAAAGAGAACTGTGATGCTACCTCTTTGTGTGAGCACGGGTGCTTCAAACCAAGACACCCTATTGCCTGCCAACTATTTTCCAAATATTGCCATGGAATTTAAGGCCCTATAAGACTGGGCCCTGTATTATTTGGAGTCAGACAGTAAATATTTGTGATTCTGGAGTTTGTTCCAGAACCCCAATTACCATTACTTAAATAAGATAAAAGCTTCTTCCTTTCCCGTGTGTCTACAGGTAAGTGTCCAGCAGCTTTGTCACCCTCTACCTGTGGATGCCATAACTGGGTCCCAGGCAGCTGCGCTAATTGTCACCATTTCCATCCCAGAGAAAGGGGAAAGAGGGAAGTCCTGGGGCAGTGCTTTCAGATCACATCACTTCAGCTCCAGGACCGGCTCTCAGACCTAGTCACATGGCCACACATCGCTGCAAGAGAGGCTGGGAATGGTAGCCTCCTGCTGGGCAGTCGCGTGTCAAGATACAATGAAGGATTTTCTTACTAAAAAGAAGAGGGACAAATGAATACTGGAGGACAATTAGCAGTCTCTGCTTTTAGCCATGTCTCCCTTTACTTTTCTTACATTCCAGCCGCACAAAATATGTTACCCGATACGTGCTTTGTTTCCGAGCCTTCGTGCTCACCTGCCTTTGCCTGGGACATGTTTTTTTCTCTCCTCCACTTGTTGAAATACTCCTCATCCTTCAAGGCGTGGGTAACAGACTGTTTTCTCCAAGATGTCTTTCCAAATTATCAGTCATCCCTCTCTCTCTCTTACTCCCCCTCTTCTGGCTCTGTTGACTGGATAAATCAATGGTATATGCCCACAGTACACCTTATAAAATGTTGTTGACTTGTAAATATGATGAATTTTGTTCTTCTTCTGTGACTATGTCTTATTCATGGTTATGTTTTATTCTTCATGACAGCTTGGATGTTTCTTGGAGCATGACTCAAAATTTTTGATATTTTAAGTTTGAATCCCAGCTCTGCCACTTAGAAGCTGAGTGACTTTGGCCAATTCACTTAGCTTGCTAAAATTTGCTAAACTTAGTTTTTTCTCTTTCCTCTGGTTAAAAAATAGGTGAATAAAATTACCTGCCTGAGGATTAAATAAAATACTTCAGATGAAGGCCTTAGCACAGTGCCTGGCATGTAGTATGTGCTCAATAAATAGGAACTGGTATTACTGTTTTTTTCTTGCTGTCACTTTCTAGTGTTAAAAGACTGTCTTATATTCTGTCTGTTGGGAGTAATTAAATAAATCATTGTCTTGAAATGAGATATTTATGGTACATTTGCTATTAGTCTATAATACATAAGATTTGCACAGCTCTTGGCCGAGTCATTTGGTCTCACCCCACGTTATTATGTAGGTGTTACTGCTCTTGTGAAATCATATGGGACAAAGTGTAAGGGGACCGTGGCTTGCCTGAGATGCTGTAGGTTGTCTCAGGAACATCTGCTGGAGCACAGCTCTTTGGAACCCATGCCCAGTGCTCTTTCCACCTTTTACCCTGATGTCTGGTACTTTATACTGCCAAGGTTATGTTATTTTTGTGAAACATAAGGGAATTTTTCTGCAGGATTAGGAATGAAACATTAAAGCAGTTGAAAAGGAGTGGGCTGTTTTACATTCTTTAAAAGACGGATGCCCGAAGGAGACAAGTGGGGATGGCAGCAGGGCAGGCAGAGCCCTCACAAGCCTCTGGATGTGTGCCTCCCCCAGTCACAGAGACCTTGCCCTCCCTCTGCCAGCCACTTAGGCTGCCAGGCCTACTAAAGTGTGACGTCTTCTGGCACATACAGGTGTCCCGTGTCTGGATGACGGTTCCTGTGACAGCAGGTCTTAAAGGTGGACCATCAAGATCAGCAACATGAAAAACCAGGCACAGAAGTTGAAGCCCACAATTTCTGGGAATTAAAAACTCAGTTTAACAAAACAACACAAACACAAGCAAAGTCTATAAATTGGGCTTTACACATCCAAGTGAAGCTGATTTCAAAGCCAGAGGCCCCCTGTATCCTGAAAGCTCCACAGAGGAGGTGTAAGTTCAGAAGTTGCACTTGTTGGATTGAAGGGAGAGGACATAAGTCGGCTGCGAGCTGCACCTGCTGCTGGTGCTCCCAAGAGCAGGTACCCATGAGCCTCAGCTGAGAAGAAAGCATTTCCTCTTACCTGCTCACAGCCCTTTCTGCATGTAGTAGGCAGAGGGCCAAGGTGCAGTGACCAGCTGGGGTGGCCACCCTGCTTTTGGCAGGACTGTCGTGTGGGAAACCATGCTGAGGCTCCCACTGCACAGACCCCTGGGAGTGACCTGCATAAACCAGAATCACGAACAAGCATCTGGCCTTAGTACAACCTGCAGGAAGGTAGAGCTTCATCCCAGGAGAAAAGCCATCCATGGTCCATAAACAAGTGGTGCATCTCAGCCTTAAGTCATCATTAGCGCTCCCAGCCAGCGGGCATCTCAGGACAGAAGCAGCCCATTATTTTGCCTCATTAGACTATTGGCCCAAGTCACCCAAAATGAAACACATCTGGGAATATAGTTATTGAGAAATGTGGAGATTTGATAAAGAATACAAGAAACTTTATTGAGGGATATAAAATAAGATTTGAGTAAAGGGAGACATGTCATGAATGGAAAGACTCAAAATTCAACTCAACGCTCTCAAGAAAGTGTTGAGATAAAATCAGAGAACTTGGCTACTGATCATTGCAGGTGGGAAAATCAGGGCACCTTGGGACGCTTGGGACCCAGCATCCCTCGGGGGAGGCCAGTCCCCCAGCTCTGTTTTGTGACCCTTGGCTGCACATTCTCCCAGATAGGAGCTACAAACCAGGGCCCTGCCTCAGACCCCTGGGGATAGGGGAGGTCTAGAAAAACCCACGGAGGAAGAATAATGATACCAGAGGGAACTTTAACTCCTAGAATCAGGGACTGGGGAAACCTGAAGTTCAGGAAAGCTGCTAATGAAGTGAAATGGAAGCCACATGCCTTGCCAGGAGCTTACTAACCTAATGTGGCACCCGCCAGCCTATTCTGCAGACATAATGGAAGAGAGTGTTTCCACTACTCATTCCACAGGCAAGCCACAGATCTTGGCCACTCCTTGCCTTGGAGGCAGTACAGACACATTCATAGGGTTTGGCTCCTTTCCCTTGAGTTCTGCACCTTAAACTAAAGAAGTCAGTCACGCGAGGCTGGCTTGCTGGAACTGGCTAGACAGTGCAGCCCTGGCTGCCGCAGGGATTTCCTCCCGTATGCCCACACATATGAGTTCTGGCAATGCCAGACTATGGCTGATAGTTTCTTCTGTCTTGCTTCCAGGAACCTTTTCTTGGTTTGAAGCCACCGAACCAGAAGAGATAATTTTTACCACTTCGGGGACTTCTCGTGACGAATCCAATGGGAATTCCATAATATTCAGAAACAAAACATTTTGAGGGCCAACAAATTATTAAGCCCTTTGCTAGGTCTTAGAGATACAAAGATAAAGAAGACTGGAGTTTTCTTTTTATTATCTATCAGACTGAAGGGCACTGCCTGGGGACTTGATCTAAGAGAAGAAATATCAGGAGACCTGGGTTTGGCTCCTGGCTCTGCCAGGTGATCATGGAGCAGTCACGTGTTATCCCTGAGCTTCCATTTCCTCATCTACTTAATTAGTGATGGGCCTACAGGGCCTTGCTGGGGTCCACTTCTGACATTCTGTGTTGGTGAGTATGGAAAAATTGTGAGTCACTGAAAGATTTTGTTTCTGTATTCTCAGAAAAGCCTGGGCACCTGATTTTTTCCTTTTATTCTTTTTGTTTTTCTTTTTTGAGACTATCATAAAACTGCAACCATTTATTATTTATTTATTTACTTTTTTTTTTTTTTTTTTGAGATGGAGTCTTGCTCTGTCGCTCAGGCTGGAGTGCCACGGTGTGGTCTCAGCTCACTGCAACCTCCATCTCTCTGGTTCAAGCGATTCTCCTGCTTCAGCGTCCTGAGTAGCTGGGGCTGAAGGCACTCGCCACCACACCCCACTAATTTTTGGTTTTTTTTAGTATAGATGGGGTTTTGCCATGTTGGTCAGGCTGGTCTTGAACTCTTGACTTCAGGTGATGCGCCCGCCTGGGCCTCCCAAAGTGCTGGGATTACACGCGTGAGCCACTGTGCCTTGCCTGTTCTTTTATTTTTATTTGCTATTGCTGATATATGCAAAATAATGTGAGTATCACACAGTTAAGGGATGAGGCACAGTAATAACAGGAAGAACACCTATGAGTCGTCCTTAAATGAGAACATGATCAATATCATTGCTGCAGCTGGTGGGCTCCTTTCCTATGCCATCCCCTGCAGGTCCCTAGAAGTAACCAGCTTTCTGAATTTTATTTCCATAAAGCCTTGGTTAAAATAATAATTTAGCACATATGTAGACTACCTTAAGAAACATATTATTTGATTGTGTCCACTTTATCAAAATGGTATTATGCTAGATGCAGTCTTCTTTTCATTTGCTTTTTTTTCCACTCAGTATTTTGTTTCTAAGATTCATCCATGTTGCATGTAGTTCATTATTTTCACTACTGTCTGTAGCATTTTATTGTGTGAGTAGTTATAAATAATTGTTGATTTCTCTGAACACTTTGGACACTTTGGTTGTTTCTGGTTGTTATTTTAATATTGCTGTGAACATTCCTATACATAAATCACATGCAAGAATTTCTCTAGGGTTATACTTAGAAGTACAACCACATAAATTTGTGTACATGTGCGAGGGTTTCTCTAGGGTAGAACTGCTACACTATAAGGTATATGAATATATTTAACTTATTTTTTCTGAGAGGTTGTACCAATTTAGACTCCTGCCAAGAGTGAATAAAGATTCCAGTTGAATCATACTCTTTCCAAGTTCTTTTTTTTTTTTTTTTTTTGAGACAGGGTGTGGCTCTATTGCCCAGGCTGGAGCACAGTGGCATGATCTCAGCTCACTGCAACCTCTGTGTGGGCATTTGTTCTGCAGACTGTGACCCAGCAGTGGATGAATAATGTACATTGACACAGATATTCTGCCTGTCAGTCCAGCTAAGGGTCTAGGCCCCTCACAGACACCAAGGAAGGTTCTGTAAAGAGTAGCAGCCGTGGCTCCATTCAGCCAGCGAAGCTCACATTTATTCAGTATAGGTTAAATGACAAAGGTCTTGAGTAAATACCACTAGAGGGTAATTGACATTGCTGACCTCCTGAGTAGAGAGTAATTATGCGTCCGTGGTTGATCAAATGTTGGTCTTAGGACCACATGAATAAATAAGCTATTTAGATAAACTACTCTACATTCCTATGTATCCATGCCCTAAGCTTTTAAGAGAATTCAGCTGCCTTCAGCCAAACACTTTATGCAGACCTCCAGGCCTTCCAAGAGGGTTTGTGTTTATTTCCTATAATTTTACAATTTCTCCCACCATCCTGACTGAACCCCCACACCTCTGCATCCCAGGTTCAAGCCATCCTTCCACCTCAGTCTCCCAAGTAGCTGGGATTACAGGTGTGCACCACCACACTCAACTAATTTTTTGTATTTTTTGTAGAAATGTGGTTTTGTCATATTGCTCAGGCTGGTCTTGAATTCATGAGCTCAAAGCGATCTACCTGCCTTGACCTCACAAAGTGCTGAGATTACAGGACTGAGCCACTGCACCCAGGCCAAGATTTTGACAATATCAGCCTTATTAATTTTTGCCAATCCAGTGGGTAAAAAGTAAAATCTCACTGGTATCTTAGTGTCTCTGCAATTACTAATGGGGTTGAGTATTCTTTTATATATTTATGGGCTATTCATATTTTCTGCTCTGTGAACTGTGTATTTATTAACTTATTTACTGAAGCTTGAAAAGATTTTAAAAAATACATCATCTTTACATAGATTATATTGGTTATATATATTGCAAATATCTTCTCCCACATTGTTGCTTTTCTGATCACTTTCTTCATGGGGTCTACTGTTAAACAGAAGTTCTTAATTTGAGTGTAGCCAAATTTATTATTTTTCTTTCATAGTTTTATGTTTTCTTTAAGAAACCTTCACCTCTCTATGTTCTAAAGATATTCTCCCATGCTGCCTTCAAAAGTTTTAGAGTTGTGCCTTGTGTATTTAAATCTTAAATCTACTAGCATTTGATTCTTCTGCATGGTGCAAAGCAGGGATTAGTCACAGTTTTTTCCTCCCATATAGGTAACCAATGGCCTTGCACTATTTATTGAAGAGTTAATTGTTTCCTTGTCATCTGTCTCTTCCATCCTCAAGTACCCACCCTTCTCTTTTTCTCTCTGTCTCTGTTCCTGGGTTCTATAGTCTGTTCCATTGGGCAATTTGTCTATTTCTGTGCCAGTACAGCACTGTCTTTGTTATTTCAGCTTTGGAATAAGTCTTGATATTCCTTTTCAGGAGTGCTTTATTTACTCTTAGGTCTTTGTTCCTCCATATAATTTGAGAATTAGGCTGAGTGCAGTGGTTCACACCTGTAATCCCAGCACCTTGGGAGGCTCTGGTGGGAGAACTGGTTGAGCCCAGGAGCTTGAGACCAGCCTGGGCAACATAGCAAGACAGACATAGACACGTCATTATAAGACCATGTGTAAATATAATAAACATGAAACACTGGGGGAAGTTAGGGAAAGTATTAGATAAGGTAACATGTATGAAGATCCTCAATGAACAAAGATTCTGTATTCTGGCTTCAGATGTAAAAACCCTGTCTGTCCCATTTTATCAAACCCCTCAGGGCTGAAAGTAACTACCAAGGATACCCTCATTGAAACCCAAGGGGGGTTCAATGATTCCACAGTTGGATCAGTTTGTCCTGGACCTATAAATCTAAACCAGTGTGCCCATCTTTTTCTTTTGTATTCAAATTTGGACATCAGCTCACAGCATCTCTTCTAATATTCTGTTCACCCACATCCAGAGTGTTTTGTAGATCTGTGTTGTCTTTCTCTGATAGACCTCATTAGAATCTCTTCAGTTTTTCATGAAGCCAATTCTACCAATTTTGCAAGCTCAATTTTCAATAGCTTTGCCTTCATGGTTTTATTCAATTCTGTACCAAATGTTTTGGGTCATACTTCAATAATGAATGAGTGCCTGTTATGGTGCTAGATACTTCATGATGTCTGTTTTGGTGCTAGATACTTTTAAAGAATACAGAGTCAAGGCATTTTGAGTTAGGTTGGCCTGGGTTCAAGTCTTGACTCTGCCTTATAAGCTGGGTGACTTTGGGTCAACCATTTAGTATTTTTTTATAATTTTTATTTTTATTTCAATAGTTTTTGGGTACAGTTTTTGGTTACATGGATAAGTTCTTCAGTGGTGATTTCTGAGATTTTGATGCACCTGTCACCCAAGGAGTGTACACTGTACTCAATATGTAGTCTTGTATCCCTCACGCCCCTACCACCCTTCCCCCAGAATCCCCAAAGTCCATTATATTGTTCTTATGCCTTTGCATCCTCATAGCTTAACTCCCACTTATAAGTGATAATATACTATATTTGGTTTTCCATTCCTGAGTTACTTCACTTAGAATAATGACCTCCAGCTCCTTCCAAGTTGCTGCAAAGGGCATTATTTTGTTCCTTTTTATGGCTGAGTAGTATTCCATGTTGTATATGTACCACATTTTCTTTAACCACTTGTTGGTTGATGGGCACTTAGGTTGGTTCCATATCTTTGCAATTGTGAATTGTGCTGCCATAAACACATATGTGCATGTGTCTTTTTCATATAATGACTTCTTTTCCTTTGGGTAGATACCCAGTAGTGGGATTGCTGGATTGAATGGTACTTCTACTTTTACTTCCTTAAGGAATCTCCATACTGTTTTCCATAGTGGTTGTAGTAGTTTACATTGCCACTAGCAGTGTAAAAGTGTTCCTTTACACCACATTCATGCCAACATCTGTTGTTTTTTGACTTCTTAATTATGGACATTCTTGCAGGAGTAAGGTGATGTTGAATATTTTTTTTCATGTTTGTTGGCTGTTCATATATATTTTTTGAGAACTGCCTATTCATGTTCTTTGCCCACTTTTTGATGGGATTATTTGTTTTTTTCTTGCTGATTTGTTTGAGTTCCTTGTAGATTCTGGATATTAGTCCTTCGCTGGATGCATAGTTTGCTACTATTTTCTCCCAGTCTATGGGTTGTCTGTTTAGTCTTTTGATTATGTGCTTTTCATGTGTAACAGGGGATGATAATTCTGGGTTGTAGATGATATTACATAAGGGGTCTTGCACACATACTCTTTTAATCAAAGGAAGAACAAAAAAATTAGTTCCAGAAATTAGAACAGAGGAAGACATCTTGCTTCTAAGATGATTATTATTTTCTCAGAGGAGCGTATGAAGTAGTGGAAGCTCAGACATTCACAGAGAACATGCTGAGAAAAAAACACATGCTAACGTAGTCCAAAGACTCGCATGTTCACTCTATTCTTATTCAGAAAGGACTTAAGATATCATGTAAAAATAATCAAGATAACAAAGCAGATGAAAAAGTAAAGCAAAATCAAGGATGGGACATATGGTGAAGGGGGAAGGGAAAAGTGTGCAAATGCCCCCAGGGAGGCTGCTCCCCACACTTGCTTTATGGGTCTCACATTCGATGCTGAGCTTTCCAGTGGCCACCACCAACAGTCATAGAGACAACTATGGATACCTGCAGTGAATGCCAAATACAGGAGAATAATCAGTGGAGGGAGGCTGGGGAGGGAAGCCTCCTGGAAAATGATGAGATTTGAGCCAGGTTTTGAAGGGTGTAAGAGCTACGTATTCCAGACAGAGGGAGCCACCCAAGCAAAATACGCAGGAAGAGAGTCAAGAGGTGGTCCTGGCATACAGGGATCCTTTGGGATAGTCTGGAGGAACAGCAGATGACTGAGGCCTCTAATGCCAGACTTTAGGTTTTCCCCAAAAGGAGGTGGTGAGTCACAGGAGAAAATGACTTGATGCGAGTGGTATTTGGAGGAAATTATCCTGGCACCACACAGCTACAATTTTCCCCTTTGCAAATTAAAATTCATCACGGACATTTAGCAAAACGCTGTCTCGCATGTCTCTCCTAATGTGGTCCATATCTGGCTCCGCCACTGGCAAATACAGAGTATTTAGAAAATCTGTGCAGCATTAGTACCTAATAACCTTTTTTTAAACATAGTGAAGGAAACCGCAAACTTAGGAATGGCACATATCCCTACGGGGTAATTTAGTCCAGGTTCCCCATGTGACTTAAGAAATCCCTCGTTGCAGCTGCATCTAGTAGTCTGGACAACGGCACGAGTGTTGAAATCTAGGGAGGTTGAAGTTAATCTTAGAAATAAGAGTAAACTTAGTGATGCTCACTTTCAGTTTGCTTTCCTTGGATGTATAAAGTTTTGAGAGTTTAAAATGGCTTTAGACTTAAAAGCATTCCGCCTAAAATACTTACAGCACAACCAGCAGGGGTTTCTTTTCTTTTTTTTTTTTTATTATTATACTTTAGGTTTTAGGGTACATGTGCACAATGTGCAGGTTTGTTACATATGTATCCATGTGCCATGTTGGTTTGCTGCACCCATTAACTCATCATTTAGCATTAGGCATATCTCCTAATGCTGTCCCTCCCCGCTCCCCCCACCCCACAACAGTCCCTGGAGTGTGATGTTCCCCTTCCTGTGTCCATGAGTTCTCATTGTTCAATTCCCACCTATGAGTGAGAACATGTGGTGTTTGGTTTTTTGTCCGTGCAATAGTTTACTGAGAATGATGTTTTCCAGTTTCATCCATGTCCCTACAAAGGACACGAACTCATCATTTTTTATGGCTGCATAGTATTCCATGGTGTATATGTGCCACATTTTCTTAATCCAGTCTATCGTTGTTGGACATTTGGGTTGGTTCCAACTCTTTGCTATTGTGAATAGTGCCGCAATAAACATACGTGTGCATGTGTCTTTACAGCAGCATGATTTATAGTCCTTTGGGTATATACCCAGTAATGGGATGCCTGGATCAAATGGTATTTCCAGTTCTAGATCCCTGAGGAATCGCCACACTGACTTCCACAATGGTTGAACTAATTTACAGTCCCACCAACAGTGTAAAAGTGTTCCTATTTCTCCACATCCTCTCCAGCACCTGTTGTTTCCTGACTTTTTAATGATGGCCATTCTAACTGGTGTGAGATGGTATCTCACTGTGGTTTTGATTTGCATTTCTCTGATGGCCAGTGATGATGAGCATTTCTTCATGTGTTTTTTGGCTGCATAAATGTCTTCTTTTGAGAAGTGTCTGTTCATGTCCTCTGCCCACTTTTTGATGGGGTTGTTTTTTTTTTCTTGTAAATTTGTTTGAGTTCATTGTAGATTGTGGATATTAGCCCTTTGTCAGATGAGTAGGTTGCAAAATTTTTCTCCCATTCTGTTGGTTGCCTGTTCACTCTGATGGTAGTTTCTTTTGCTGTGTAGAAGCTCTTTTCTTTTCTAAAAGAAAGTTGTATTTGTGTAGGACATGGACATCATGATCAGTTCAAATATTTGTATTTCAAAATTTAGGCTTGAATTTTGGCTGCATTGAGTCTTCTTTGCTATATTTTGAGGGGCTAAAGAGCTCCTTCAGCTCCTAGAAAAATGAGGTTTGATCGCTCCTCAGGGTCAGAAGCTGGCAGAAGGTAGGGACACCAAGTACTGAAGGGGCTAAGCATTTGAGGGCAGGAAAATATTTGAGGGAACATGCACTTTCTCAGCTCAAGACTCATATATCTTTTATAAGACTGTACATAATTTCTTCTTGACTTGAGTTAGTTGTAATCCATGTACAGTCTATTCTCTGGAACAGCTGTTACAAGACTATGCTCCTTTTCTCCCTTGGGAAAACCATGTCCTTGCTAAACTTTTGATGGGGAAGTGGGGAGGGCAAGGCCTTATTGTATTGACTGTCATGTGTTCACTTAAATAATCCAAGCCACTGTTTTTTTGGGGGGCCATTCCCAAAGGACTCGTGTGAAGCAAGTTAGATTCATTGAAAGAGGTGTTGCAAGATGAACAACAAACTCACTCCCTGGTTTGTCCCTGACTCTCCTCTGGGAAGATGATTACATTTGCAAGCAGGAGAGCCACTGGAGAGAGTCCTGGTGAGAAGATCTAGATTTTGAATTCTTCTATGATTTGGTAAACTGTCCAAGTTGGGCTGCTCATTGTGAATCTGGGTGACTTCTTTCCTCTGTAGGAAAGTGCAAGTCAAATCTAGGTGAGATAAGAAAGTATAGAGTTTTGTAGTAATTCATTTTTTCTTAATGAAATTCAATCATTCACTTATTTATTTTTATTTATTTATTTATTTATTTTTTCAATTTGAGAGCAGGTACTGTTTATTAATTGATCAGCTTAGAAAAATAATCATGGTAGACACCTTAGTTCATTCTTTTAATAAGCCTGTTGATCTGGTCCTCCCTGTTGCCAGCATTTCTACGAAGTGGGTGGCATTTTCTTCATTCCGCCTCGTGGAGGAGATAATTTGAAGGGCCACAGGAAGTTATTTGCTTCTTTGAAGCATTTTCCAACAGTATAGCTCTCATGAATCAGATCCTCCATGCAGACGATGCGCTATTTACCAAGAGATTGAGCAATCGAAGTGTTATCTGTCAAAGCAATTCACTTCTTACTGATTTTGCTATAACCACCCTTGTAGATTAGTTCATTTACTGACTTAAGATTTGGGTACCCCCATGCAATGTATGGCTCTACAATCCTCAGCATGTTAATTGAAGCCTTGTTGAGTTTCACAAAGGTTCCATTGAAGATTTGACGAAGGTGAAGAAGCTGTAACACCTTTTGGACCTTTGGGCTCACACCACTGACACCTCTTATCCTGATGACAAACGCCAATTTGGGTTCTTCAGGTACATATAAGTTGCCATCTTTTCTTGCCATCCTCACCATTCATGTTTCAGTTCTGTACATCTGCCTATATTCCTTGTGATAGTGCTTTGCTTTTGCATAGATAAGCTTCCTCGTTGCCTTTCGAAGCATCTTTTGGGCAAACTTCTTTCAAAGGCACTTGATCTTCAGCTCTGCGAAATTCCTTCCCTTTTTCTTAAGGGTTTCTGGCATAGCAGGAACCTTCTTCTTCTTCTCTTCTACATCCTCCATGGTTCCAGCTGGAAAAAGAGTTCATTCACTTATTTAACAAGTATTTATTGAGAGTCTTCTATGTACTAGCTACTGTGCTTGGTGGTAGGAATACTGAGAGCTATATTTACAAACACAACAAATCATAGCCCATAAACCACTGGTGTGACATCTAGCAGAGTAACAGCTCTCCAAGTATGTACCAAATGACACCCCTTCCATGAAATTCTCTTGTCCTCACTGGAGAGAGAAAGAGAAAAAGGAAGAAAGCATAAAGGAAGAAGGAAAGAAAGGAAAAGCAGGGAGAATTACTTTTTCTCAAATTTGGGAAACACTGTACTCTCTGTTTTCATTGTATCATAGAATAATAAAAGCTTCGGTATGTTCTTCTACAAATAATTGTGCTGATTTTGTTTAATTTAATAGAATTCTACCTACTAATATTTTGAGAACTAGTTTTCTGAGAAACATTCTTTGAGGAAACTCAGTAGAAATTAGTGTCAAAAACTATCAGGATGGCAAAGCTGCCTTGCCATAGTTGTTGGCGGTCGAGTGTTGCTGCCACTGAGTGAAATCCACCATGGAGCCGCTAAGCCTGTCCTCTGTGGCTGCCAAACACACTTCATGCAGAGCATGGGGCTCCTTGCTGTGCACCTTCCCTGTGAGAAATGGCTCATCCTGGCTACTCATCCACCTGTTCCAATTCGTTTACTTTCATAATCCTGGCTTCAAATTTACTTCACTGGTAGCATTTTCTGAAGTGGCATCTTTAGAATAAAGGCACATTTTATTATTTAATTTTCTTATGACAATAGCAAAGCATGTTATCATAGAAACACTATAAAATGATAGAAACTAGTAATAGGAAATAAAAGCCCACCCAGAAATAACTACTGTTTATGTCTTGGTGAGCATCCTCTCAGTGTTCTCTCCCTACTTCTATTCTCTCTCTCTTTCTCTCTCTCACATACACACATCAAAAATGAAATCATTTGAACTTTTTCACTTAATACTATATTGTGATAGGGGCTGTTTTAGTTTTCACTATACTTGCAGTGCCTCACGCAGACAGTGACACTCTGTAACTGCCCAGTGAAGATTTGGTGAGAGGATGACCAGTTCTAACGCCTCTGCTAGCTCTGAAACTATTTGATCTTTATCATTCTTTTTTTAAAATCATTCTCTTACTCTGTGAATCTTACATGTGGCAATTTGCCCTGGGTTGATTTTTAAAGGATTATTCGATTTTATTTTTTAGAACAGTTTTAGATTTACAGAAAAATTGAGCTCATAGTATAGAACCTCCTCTCCCCAGATGTTCTACTGTTTCCCTGTTATTAACACTGTATATTAGTATGGAACATTTGCTGCAGTTAATGAAAAAATACTGATACAGTATTAGTAACTAAAGTTCATAGTTTACATTGAAGTTTATCTTTGTGTTGTACAGTTCTGTTGGTTTTGACAAATGTATAATGTCATATATCCATCATTACAGTATCATAGAGAAGAGATTTATTGCCCTAAAAATCCCCTGTGCTTCACCGACTCATCTCTCTTCCCCTCCTGTCTCCCAACCTCTGGCAACCACTGACTTTTTTTTTTTTTTTTTTTTTTTTTTTACTATCTCCATAGTTTTGCCTTTCCAGAATGCCATCTAGATGGAATAATACATTATGTAACCTTTTAAGACTGGCTTCTTTCACTTAGCAATATGCATTTAAGGTTTCTTCATACGTTTTTATAGCTTCATAGCTCATTTCTTTTTATGAAAAGAAAATCATCCCATGTATGGCTATACCACTACTTTTTAAATTATTATTATTATTTTGAGATGGAGTCTCGCTCTTGTTGCCCAGGCTGGGGTGCAATGGCGCGATCTTGTGTCACCGCAACCACCACCTCCTGGGTTCAAGCGATTCTCCTGCCTCAGCCTCCCAAGTTGCTGGGATTACAGGCATGCACCACCACACCCGGATAATTTTTGTATTTTTAGTAGAGACTGGGTTTCTCCATGTTGGCCAGGCCAGCCTTGAATTCCCAACCTCAAGTGATCCTCCTGACTCGGCCTCCCAAAGTGCTGGGATGAGTGAGCCACCGCACCCGACCACCACTACTTTTTAATTCATTCACCTATTGAAGGACATCGTTTTTGGTGATTGTGATTTTACTTATTGCAAAAACTGCTATAAACATTTGTGTGTAAGTTTTTGTGTGGACATAAATTTTAAAACCAAGTGGGCAAAAACCTAGGAGCATGATTGCTGGAACATATGATAAGGTTGTGTTTAGCTTTGAAAGAAACTGCCAAACGGTCTTCCAAAGTGGTTGTACAATTTTTGCATTCCCATTAGCAAGAAACAAGAATTTCTGTTTTTCTGTATTCTTACCAGCATTTGGTACTGTCAGTATTTTTTGTATTTTAGCCTTTCTAATAGGTGTGTAGTATCTCACTGTTGTTTTAATTTGCAACTTCCTTAATGACACATGATACTGAGCATCTTTTCATGTGCTTCTGTATGGTTTTTTTTTGGTTGGGCATTGATTCAGGTCTTTGCTCGTCCGTCCCTCCCTTCCTCCCTCCCTCCTTCCCTTCCCTTCCCTTCCCCTTCCTTCCTTCCTTCCTTCCTTCCTTCCTTCCTTCCTTCCTTCCTCCTTCCTTCCTTCCTTCCTTCCTTCCTTCCTTCCTTCCTTCCTTCCTTCCTTCCTTCCTTCCTTCCTCCTCCCTCCTTCTTCTCCCTCCGTCTCCTTCCTTCCTTCCTTCCTTCCTTCCTTCCTTCCTTCCTTCCTTCTTCCTTCTTCCTTCTTTCTTTTACTTATGGATGTCCAATTTTTCCAACATCATTTGTTGAAAAGACTATTCTTCACTGATTGAACTGCCTTTGTTCCTTTGTCAAGGATTAGTTAACTATATTTGTGTGGGTCTATTTCTGGACTCTTATTCTGTTCTGTTCTATTTGTCTATACTTTCTCCAGTATCAAGACGTTTTGATTACTGGAGCTTGAAGTTGGGTAGTGTCAGTCCTCTCACCTTATTCTTCTGTATTCTGTGGCTAATTCATAAAATAATAAATGGGTCTTTTGCCTTTCCATATAAACTTCTGCTTTTCCATATAAGCTTTAGGAGCAGTTTGTTGATAGCAACACAATATGTTGCTGGGATTTTGATTGGGAATACGTTGAATCTATAAATTAAGTTGAAAATTATGTTTTAACAATATTGACTCCTCCTGTTTATGAGCATAGAATATCTCTAATATTTAAATACCAAATTTACAGATAAATATTTCGCAGATTTGTATATGTGCAAATTTGTATATTTATAAATGATTAATTGTCATTTATTTCCATCTTTTAAAATTTATTTCATCAGAGTATTATAGTTTTCCTCACATATCCTGTATATATATTGTTAGATTTATACCTAGGTATTTCCTTGTGTGTGTGTGTGTGCTAATGGAAATGGTATTGTGCTTTAATTTCTTTTTTTTTTTTTTTTTTTTTTTTTTTTTTTGGGGGGGGGTCGCTCACCCACGCCGGAGTGCAGTGGCGCGGTCTCGGCTCACTCCAGGCTCCGCTTCCCGGGTTCACGCCATTCTCCTGCCTCAGCCTCTCTTTTTTTTTTTTTTTTTTTTTTTTTTTTTTTGAGGCGGAGTCTCGCTCTCTCACCCAGGCTGGAGTGCAGTGGCGCGATCTCGGCTCACTGCAGGCTCCGCTTCCCGGGTTCACGCCATTCTCCTGCCTCAGCCTCTCCGAGTAGCTGGGACTACAGGCGCCCGCCACCGCGCCCAGCTAATTTTTTGTATTTTTAGTAGAGACGGGGTTTCACTGTGGTCTCGATCTCCTGACCTCGTGATCCACCCGCCTCGGCCTCCCAAAGTGCTAGGATTACAAGCGTGAGCCACCGCGCCCGGCCTGTGCTTTAATTTCTTATTCCAATTGTTCATTGACGGTATATAGGAAAGATTTGTCTTTTATATATTAACCTTGTTTCCTGAAACTTTGTTATAATCACCTATTAGTTCCAGGATGGCTTGTTGTTGTTGTTGTTGCTCTTGTTGAGTGTTTGGGATTTTCTATGTAGACAATCATGTCATCTGCAAACAAAAGACAGCTTTATTTCTTCCTTGATAATCTGTGTAATGTTTATCTCCTTATTTATTATTTCACAAATTGTGACTTCCAGTGTGATTTTGAATATGAGCAGTGAGAGGAGACATCCTTGCTTTATTTATGATCTTAGGGGGAAAGCATCTAGTTTTTCATTATTACATAAAATGTTAGCTGTAGGGTTTTTTTTTTTGTAGCTGTTCTTTATCAAGTTGAGAACATTTCCCACTATTTCTATCTTGCTGACAGTTTTATCATGAATGGGTATTGAATTTTTTCAGATGCTTCTTCTGCATCTGTTGATATGATCATAAGATTTTTCTTCTTTAGGTTGTTAGTGTTATAATTACATTGATTGGTTTTAAAATGTTAAGCCAAGCTTGCATACCTAGATTAAATTTCATTCAGTCATATTGTATCATTCTTTTAATATATTGTTTTATTTGATTTTCTAGTATTTTGTTGGGAGGTTTGTATCTATGTTCATGAGAGATATTGATTGGTCTAAGTTTTTCTTTATTGCAATGTCTTTATCTGGTTTTGGTGTTAGGGTAATGCTGGCCTCATAGAATAAGTTAGGAAGGTTCCTTCTGCTTTTATTTTTTAAAGAACTTGTAGGGAATTGTTATTTCTTTAAAAATGGTAAAATTTATTGGTGACATTTGGGCATGGTGCATTCTTTTTTTGGAAGGTTATTAATTGTTGATTAAATTTCTTTAATAAATATAGGCCTATTCAGATATTCTATTCTTTATGTGTGAGTTTTGGTATTAATAGTTTGTGTCTTTCAAAGAATTGGTCCATTTCTACCAAGTTATCAAATTTGTGAGCATAGAGTTGTTCATACATATTTAAAAGTATATTTTAATGTCCTTGGGATCAGTAGTATTGATCCCTCTTTCATTTCTGATGTTAGTAATCTGTGCCTTCTCTTTTTTGCTCTTGGTTAGCCAAGCTAGAAGTTTATCAGTCCTACTGACATTTTCAAAGAACCAGATTTTGGTTTTGTTGTTTTCTCTATTAATTTGTTTTCAATTTCATGATTTCTGTTCTAATTTTTATTATTTTGTCCTTTATGCTTGTTTTAGGTTTATATTGCTTTTCTTTTTTAAGTTTCCTAATGTGGGAGCTTAGATGATTGGTTTTAGATCTTCTTTTCTAATATATGGATATAATGCTATAAAATTTTCTATTTTCTTGGCATATAAATCACACATCTTAAAAGCTGTTCTCTAGTAGTTACCCTAGAGTTTGCTATGTACATTTACAACTGATCAATTCTACTTTCCAATAATAGTATACTGCTTCCTAGGTAGTGCAGTTATAACAGAGTATTCAAAATTCTTCCCTTCATTCCCTTATAACATTGCTGCCGTTTACTTTACTTATCCATACATTATAATCACTCAGTACATTGTTACTATTAGTACTCTGAACAAATTGTCATCTATTAGATCAGTTAAGAATAAGAAAAATGAAGAATATTACTTTCTTCTTCATTTGTTCCTTCTCTGGTGCTCTTCCTTTTTAAAACGTTGATCTGAGTTTCCGACCTATATAGTTTTCCTTCACTTGGAAGGCAAGGCAAGTCTTGCACAGGCAAGTCTACTCACAACAAATTCCCTCAGTTTTTTGTTTGTCTGAGAAAGTCTTATTTCTCCTTGACTTTTGAAGGATATTTCACTGGATACAGGATTGTAGGTTGGTGTTTTTTTTTTTTTTTTTTTTTTTTCCCCAATACTTGAAATATTTCACTCTACTGTCTTCTTTCTTGGATGGTTTCTGAAGATAAGATAATTTTTATCTTTCTTCTTCTATAGGTAAGTTTTTTTTCCTTCAAAATTTTCTCCATATCTTTGGTTTTCTGCAGTGCAATATGCCTAGGTATACATTTTTAGCTCTTTAACGTGTTTAGTATTCTCTGAGCTTCCTGGATCTGTGATTTGGTGCTTGTCATTAATTTTGGTAATTTCTCAGCTATTACTGTGTCAAATATACCTTCTTTTCCCTTTTCTTTTTCTTCTTTCACCAGTTTCATTTCACATATATTATACCTTTTGTAATTGTCCTACAGTTTTTGGGTATTCTCTTTCATATTTTTTCATCCTTCTTTCTCTTTGTATTTTTGTTTTGGGAAGTTTCTATAGACATTTCTTCAGTCTCATTGATTTTTTTTCCCTCAACTGTGTTCAGTCTAATGATGAGCCCATCAAATGCATTCTGCATTTCTGTGACAAGATTTTTGATTTCTCAGATTTCCTTTTGATTCTTTTTAGATGTCCCATCCTTTGTTTGCATTATTCATCTGTTCTGGTATGTTGGCTAAATTTCCTTTGGATTCTTTAACTTATTAATCATAGTTATTTTAAATTCCCTATCTGATAATCTCAAAATCTATGTTATAACCAAGTCTTATTCTTATGCTTGTTTTGTCTCTTTAGCCTGTGTTTTTTTTAAATTTCCTTTTAGTATATCTTTTAGTTTTTTGTTGAAAGCTAGACATGATGTGCTGGGTAAAGAAACTGACATAATTGACTTTTAGAGTGAAGTTTTCTAGTAACAGGCTAGGAGCTGGGCTGTGTTTAATGCCTTTTGTAGCTGTGGGTGCCAGAGGCTTCACTTTCCTTTATCTTCTTTCCTGTTGTCTTTACATCTCCCCAAGAACTCCTTTTTAAATGGAATCTGAGCTGTGCAGCTCTCTCTGCTGCATTGCATTGTTGTTATACTAGAGCCCTGCTGACATGAGGATAGAGAGTCGGAATGGGGAAGCATTGTATAATCTTAAGATTAAATCCCCTCTTTTAAGAAAGTGGGCCTGAATTTCCGGACTGTGACCTTCAGAAGCATTCCTAGCCCTTTCCCTTTCCTTATGTGAGACGAGAAGCCCAGAGGGGGTTAGAGCTGGCTAATTTCTCTTCTCCTAGATCAGATAGGGCTCTGGTAAAGTGCTTTCTCTTAGAGCACAGGCTTTTGTTATGAAGACGCCCTGAGCATAGTTCCCCTCTGTTACTTTTCCCCTGTCATATTCCCCTGTTGTTTACCCTCCACTACTAGAGATTTTTCCTTAATTCTGCACTGTGAGGACCTGCTGGAGATCCTTGAGGTAAAAACCAGGAAAGCCTGCATACCCCTACTGCCACCCCAAGGCTGGGCCCCTAGGGTTTTTAAACCTCAAGTAGTCCACACTCTGCCTCCATCAATTCTTCAAAATTACCATCAAAATGTTCCCAGTTACTGGCTCTAGTGGCTTCTGCTTCAGGTAAACTGATCTCAGCTGTGATTTTCCGTATTCACCAGTCTCTCCAGATTTTGGGATGGGCGATTTGCCCTGCAATTTCACTTCTCTCATGGTTCCAAAAAAAGTTGTTGATTTTTAATTTGTTCAGCTTTTTTCTCATTGTGAAGACAGGAGTGATGACTTCCAAGCTCTTTACATGTAAGAGCTTAAACTGGAAGTCCTCTGTTGATTTTTACTTGATCCATTTGACTGTCATTTATTGAGCACCCTCTGTTGCTAAGACATTACACTAGACCTAACGGGGGCCACAGGCATAGCAAATTCAAGCCTTTATCCTCAGGGGCCAACTGAGGTCATTTTCACAGCGTGTACTTTGCGTCTCAAACTGCGTCAAAGTTCTCCTCTCCTGGTGTGTATCCATATTCTGGCTTCCTCAGGCAAGCACTTCTCGAACAAGTCCCTAGATCTACCTTCTCAAAAGTTCAAGAGTTCTGTAAGATAATTTTACAATTTTATGTTTGTATTTTAATTATAATACAGTAGTCCCCCATTAACTGTGCTTTTTCTTTCTGTGGCTTTAGTTACCCATGATCTGAAAATATTAAATGGAAAATTCCAGAAATAAACAATAAGTTTGAAATTGCATGGAGTTCTGAGTAGTGTGATGAAATCCTGAGCCATCCTGCTCTGTCCTGCCCAGGATGTGAATTGTCCCTTTGTCCAGCATATTCACAATGTATTCACCACTTAACCAGTAGCCACATCTTGACTGTCATGGTATCACAATGCTTGTGTCCAAGTAACCCTTATTCCACTTAATAATGGCCCCAAAGTACAAGAGTAGTGACACTGGCAATTCAGATATGCCGAAGAGATGTTGTAAAGTGCTAAAGTGTTTCCTTTAAGTGAAAAGGTAAACGTTCTTGAGTTAATAAGGAAAGAAAAACAATTATATGCTGAGGTTGCTAGGATCTTTAGTGAGAACCAACCTTCTATCTGTGAAATTGTGGAGAGGGAAGAAGACATTTGTGCTGGTTTTGTTGTCATACCTCAAATTTTAACATAGATATGTACATACAGGAAAAACAGTATGTATAGTATATATAGGACTCCATACTATCCAAGGTTTCAGGCATCCACTGGGGGTCTTGGAACATACTCCTTGTGGATAAGGGTAGACTACTGTATAAAATTTAAGACAATTTAAGGGTGTTCTAGACAGAGCTCAGCCAGCTATGGCCCTTGGACTAACTTTGGCTCACCACCTGTTTATTTGTAAAACAAGTTTTACTAGAACACAACCATGCCTACGTGTTTACATAATGTCTATGGTGCAGAGTTGAGTAGTTGTGACAGAAAATGTATAGCCCATGAAGCCTAAAATAATTACCATCTGGCACTTTACAGAGAAATCTCCTACCTTTGCTGTAGAAGATCCTCAGATATTATGATCTCATGATTTCAGTGTTAGTGCTTGTGTTTACGATCATGAGGTCAAATAACAATTTCAAATTTAGGTTTCTTGGGTGTTTGAAAATGGAAAAGTGGAGATTAATTGAGTTATCATATGGGCAATTTGAGAACAAGCTATGGAACACGCAAAAGGATCTTCCCTGAAGTGGACAGAACCATGTTTATGTTGGGGGCTGACAGGGTTTGGATATATATGTGTCCCCACCCAAATCTCATGTTGAATTTTAATCCCCAGTGTTGGAGGTGGGGCCTGGTGGGAGGCGATTGGATCATGGGGGTGCATCCTTCATGAATGGTTTAGCACCATCTCCTTGGTGCTGTTCCAGGATAGTGAGTGAGTGTGTTATCAGCAGATCTGGTTGTTTAAAAGTGTGTAGCACCTCCCCTGCCACTTTCTTGCTCCTTCTCCAGCCACGTGAACTGCTGCTCCTACTTTGTCTTCCGCCATGATTGTAAGTTGCCTGAGACCTTCCCAGAAGCAGAAACCACTATGCTTCCTGTATAGCCTGCAGAACCTCGAGCCAATTAAACCTCATTTCTCTATGCATTTATTCAATCTTAGGGTTTTTTTTTTTTTTTTTGAGATAGAGTGTCGCTCTTGTTGCTCAGGCTGGAGTGCACTGGTGCAATCTCGGCTCACCACAACCTCCGCCTCCCGGGTTCAAGCAATTCTCCTGCCTCAGCCGCCTGAGTAGCTGGGATTGCAGGTATACGCCACCAGGCCCAGCTAATTTTGTATTTTTAGTAGAGACGGGGTTTCTCCACGTTGGTCAGGCTGGTCGCAAACTCCCAACCTCAGGTGATCCACCCACTTCGGCCTCCCAAAGTGCTGGGATTACAGGCGTGAGCCACCGCGCCCGGCCAATCTTAGGTATTTATTTTTTATTTTTTTATTTTTTATTTTTTAAAACCAGAACATTTATTGCATGACTAATTGTTGACATTCTTAAGATGAACTGGATGCTGCAACAGCTGCCCTCTTGGGTTTAGGTGTTGTTCCTTCACGGAATCCATGCCTGAATCTGCGGTATACGATTTTTAGGTGCCTCATTCGACCAGTTCCGGTGGTATTTCGTCTTTTAGCCTTGGCACTCCAGTTATACTTTCTCTTGCGCTTGGCAGGGTAGCCACATTTGCCACAGGTCGACTTCTGAAGGTGGTAGGCCTTAGAGCCACAGCGGCGGCACAATGTGTGCGTCTTATTGCGACGCTTTCCAAACGATGACGTTCCCTTCGTCATCTCGCTTCTGCGGCTGAGACCAGAAAGACCAGGTATTTTTTTTTAAAGCAATGCGAGAATGGATTAATCCAGGGGCCCATACAATGTGGATAGCCTGCCTGTGTATGTACTGACTTGCTGTCATTCAATAAACAACTGCCGTGATTATGGCAATAAAATTTTTTCTATCTGCAATTTCTCTTCCAGAAATAATGAAGGTAGATATACATTTCATGCTGCTTCCAGTAATATCACAATGTTATCACACAGTTAAATTCAACTGAAGATAATTATCTTTACAGAATTAACAGGTGACATCTCATTAAAATTGGCATTGGAGAATTGCTTGCTGGCAGGGTTTTAGTTAAGCATGAGGTCTAAATATCCTGAACCAGCAAACAAAGCTGTGCCTCAGTTATGCCATTTTATACAGTATCTTTATTGTTTGCTCTGGGCAGGAATGCCAGGTTGTCCTTGTTACGAGGCTTTCCACCGTATAGACACCTGAGTCCCTGGGTGTTCTTTACCATCCTACTTGCTCCTGTCTTGGGACCATGAGGGACACCTGGATAGTCTCTACTATTCCCTCTACCACAGCCAAGGGCCTGCCCCTGAGCCAGTTTTTGTTGTAGACTCCTTTCACACCTTTTGAGATTCTATTTGGTGTCCTTTCTCGACTGAGAACATCTGTTAAAGCTCAGTATATTACAAAGAATCTAATAACATTGGTTTCCTTAAGGGAAAAGCTGCAGGTCATGGTCCATTTCCTCCTTAGAAGCATCTTGAGCCCCATTAACATTTCCCATCTCTTTCCTCCAGAGTTCTGTACCAAGCAGTGGGTGTTGGGACTAGCAGCTTTTGATAAGCCACCAAAAATGCCCTGTTACATTCTTCATCCAGGACAACAGACATCCTTAGGAGTCCAATGAGTATAATGGGTGGACCCTCAGTAAGACCCTGGGTATTGGCTGAAGTCAGAGGTAGTGCAAACATTTTGCTTACTCTTTTTATGTGTACAGAAACCAGGAAAGGCCAGGCATGCACTTCTGGTCCTTCTGTGCGATATAAGGATGCCTAATGTACAATTCAGCTAGATGAAATTGGAAGCCATTTTTTTTTTAGGAACATTAAGTGCTCTAAGGCAATGTTCACTTCCATTTTTTGTAATAGCTTTATTAAGATATAATTCACATGCCATACCATTCACCCACTTAAAGAGTACAATTCAGTGGCTTTAATATATCCATGAAGTGGTACAACTATCACCACAATGAACTTCAGAATAGTTCATCAGCTCAAAAAGAAGCTCTGTACACATTAGCTATCTCCCTCCAATCTCCCCATCCCCCTCAGCCCTAAGCTAATCTACTTTCATCTGTGTGCATTTGTTTATTCTGGACATTTTATATAAATGGAATCATATAATATGTGCTTTTTTGTGACTGGCTTCTTTCACTTGTTTTCAAGGTTCATCTATGTTGTCGTATGTATCAGTACTTCATTCTTTTTTATGATCAAATAAAATTCCATTGTGCATATATACCACATTTTGTTTATTCATCAGCTGTTGGACATTTGGGTCGTTTTTAGCTACTAGGAATAATGCCATTGTGAACATTCACATACAAGTTTTTGTGTAGACCTGTTTTTATTCCTTTTTTTTTTTTGTTTGAGACAGAGTCTCACTCTGCTGCCCAAGCTGGAGTACAGTGGCGCAATCTTGGCTCACCACAACCTCCGCCTCCTGGGTTCAAGCGATTCTCTTGCCTTAGTCTCCTGAGTAGCTGGGACTACAGGCACACGCCACCATGCTTGGTTAATTTTTGTATTTTAGTAGAGATGGGGTTTTGCCATGTTGGCCAGGCTGGTCTCAAACTCCTGACCTCAAGTGATCTGCCTGCCTTGGCCTCCTGAAATGCTTGGATTACACACATGAGCCACCATGCCTGGTCCTGTTTTCATTTCTCTAGGGTATATAACTAGGAGTGGATTTGCTAGACCAAATGGAAAGTCTATGATTAAATTTTTGTTGAGCTGCTAGACTGTTTTCCAAAGTGATGGTGCCATTTTATATTTCCACCAGCAGTGTATGAAGGTTTCAATACTTTCACATCCTCACCAACACTTGTTATTATTTGACTTTTTTAAACTACAGCCCTGTTATTGGGTGTGAAGTGGCTATATCATTATGGTTTTGGCATGTGTTTACCTCATGACTAATGATGTTGGACATCTTTTCATGTGCTTATTGGCCATTTCTGTATCTTCTATGGAGAAATATTCAATTTTTTTGTTTATTTTCAAATTGGGTTATTTGGCTTTTTATTATTGACTTGTAAGAGTTCTTTATATATTCTAGGTACAAGTCTTTTATCAGATATATGATTTGTCAATATTTTCTCCTATTCCTTGGGTTGTCTATTCACTTTGTGGATGGTGTCCTTTGAAGCACAAAAGTGTTCAATTTTGTTGAGGTCTAACATTTATTTATTTTTTCTTTGATTGCTTTTACTTTTGATGTCATGTCTAAGAATCCATTGCTAAATCCAAGGTCATGAAGATTTACCCCTATGTTTTTTTGCTAATAGTTTTATAATTTAGGCCCTTATATTTAGATCTTTGATCCATTTTGAATTCATTTTTGTATACGGTATGAGGTAACTTCTGTCAAAGCGTCTGGCAGTATTTGCAGTCCTAGCTTCTCTGACACTTTGGATTTGGGAGAGAGGGTATGAGGAGCAGAGCCTCTAGCCACCTCACAAGTGACATATAGCATGAGCAAGAAATAAACTCTTATTGTTTCAGCTGCTATGATTTGAGGGTTGTCTGTTACTATAATTAAGTCTATGCTGATTGATGCAAGCCTCTTATCAGATTCTGTTATATTTGGTTTTATTCTCTCCCACCTTGACCATTGTCCATCTTGTATGCTGTTTCCAAATTTATCTTTCTGAAATACAGTCCCAGTCAGGACACTCTATCACTTACTTAAGCTGTTTGGTGGCTTGCAAACTTCTTAGTGTGACATTCAAGGCCCTTAGGATACTGCTCCAATTGCATTCCCAGAATTATTTCCTTCCTTCATATAATTTTGTTTCTAGTCAAAAAGAAATCACTTGCAATTTTCACTCATATGTTCTGCTTTCCCTTCTCCACTTTTGTTAATGCTTTTCCCTCCACCTGGAATGCTTTTCTTTTCTTGCTGGCCTGCGGAGATTCTACTCTTCACCTCCTCGATGCAGACTGATTTGCTGTAGCTGGGTCCCTTCCTTTGTTGAGTGCTCAATGTGCATGAGATGCACAGATATGATAGTTACTCACAAATACAGCCTTTCCCCCAACACTTGTCTAGAGGACCCAGACCATAACCTCATCTCATTTTTTCTCTTCTTTACTTTGCAAAGAAGAGGTGCTCAATACAGATTTGTTGAACAAACTAAGGAACAAATGAATTCCTGATTTTGCTTCCTGTGTCCTCAAAATAACAGCAGCAGCAGCAGGATCGTTTTCAGTTCATTAACAATCATGTTGCACAAAACAGATGCTGGCGAATAGCAGATGTGCTGCCAAATACATGTGCGCTTCTGGAGTTCTTCATTTTGACAGAAAAATGAGTCCTTGTGTACAGCCACAGGCTTTCCCTGGAAGCAGCCACCTTTATGACAGTCTCCCCATGAGGAGGAGAGGTGCCTCCAAGCCCCAGGGGTTTATAATCCCATGTGATTCCTTGTGAATAGTCCTGCCTGCTGGCAGGGCTGGGGCAGCACAGAGAAGGTCTGGGGACACTGACCCAGAGCAGATGTGTAACAGCTCAAACTGCAAAGCCTCTCAGGAAATCGTCAGCCAGAGGCACAACCACAGCCATTGTCTGCGTCCCCTGCCAAACCTCCACCTTTCCTCTGTCATCCTCATCTTTGATTCCACAGGGGACCCGTCTCTGACTACCAGACCTCAGCACTCCTGAGGAAAGGGAAAGGCCCCCGGGGAGGATTTGCCCTGACTCCTCCTGAACGTCCCAAACCAGCTAGACAAATGGAGCACATTTTAGTAAAGTATTGGGTGTTTTTATAATATCCTTTTATAATAAAGGATAAGGGGAAAAAATGTATTCTTTCAGGCAGCCGATAACAGCAAGCAAGAAGCAGCTGAGGTGCCTTCACCCTGTGAGGGCACAGGGAGAAGGCAGCAGTCCGCCACCTGGAGGAGCACCCTCACCAGGACACGACCTTGCTGGCACCCTGATCTTAGATGTCCAGCCTCCACACTACGAGAAATAAATTTTTGTGGCTTATAAGTCAAATAAAAAAAAAGAGAGAGAGAAGAGAAAGCAAGAAAGGAAGAAGGAAAGAAAGAAAAAGAAGGAAGGAAAGAAAGAGAAAGAAAGAAAGAAAGAAAGAAAGAAAAAGTAGTTGAGTGAGCCTGTGAATCCCTGTAGCTTAATCAGGACTGAATCGTAAGGAAGACAGGGCAAAACTCTGTGGATATGGTGCAAAAACATTGACTCTGGGTGCCAGCCTCAGCCCTGTGCCTGTGAGACCTTAGGCAAACTGTGGTTAGTTAATTCAGTTAATTAACCCCCTGAGCCACTGATTCCTTATCCTAAAAACAGGGAAATGCCTACCTCACCCAATCTTCTATTAGGCAAATTAATGAACGAACAAAGGGAAATTACTGGCACACAGTGAACACTCAGAAAATATTAGATTCTTTTCCTTTGAAGGAGGCATTGAGGATGGCAAAGAGGCTGTTACTCAGATTCAGGGACAGGCAAAACGAGGACAAATATTGATGGAGTTGCCACCAACTTCAGGAGCCCAGTGTCTGCTGGCTGGTGCAGACAAGCACACAGGCAATTGGAGACAGGGTGATATGGACCATCTGGAGCTTGTGAGCTCATATATGGGGCACCTACGCTTGGGGGTAGAGGGAAGGGAGGGTTCCTGGAGGGGTCCCTATAAGCCAGATTAGAGGATTAGTAGGAATTACCTGGGAAAAGTGTATGAAACAGCACTCTGGACAAAGGGAACAGTTAATATGAAGACTTGGAAGCCAGAAATCCTTGTGAATAGTGAACTGCTGGTAATAAAAATGATAATAACACCAGCTGTTGACCTACTAGGTACTAAGCACTCTGCTAAATGTTTTATATACATTGTTGCCTTAATTTTCACAACAACTCTTTGAGCAATGTATTATTAATCACACTGTTTCACAGACGAGGAAACTAAGATCCAGAAGCATAAAGGAATCTTTGTAAGATCATGGAGCTTGCAGAAGATGGGGAAGGGCTTGATCAAGACTCCTTGATCAAAGAGTCAGTGCAAGCTCTTGCTCCTAACCACTGTACAGAGCTGTCATTAGTAACTGGCTGCGACTGAGAAAGTACTTTCTGTAAATGTTGGGGTGGCCACTCCTCTCGGCAAGCCTGTTAAATCAATGGTTAGGTAAACAGAACAGATCCATGAAGCCAATCGAATACTGCCCTTACAGCCTACCTGGCCACCATGTAGATGCCCGTTGGGCCAGCGCCAAACCACTCCCATGATTGACCAAAGAACAACTCACAGGGATGCAGTCCATTAAAGGTGTGTTGTGGGGGGCCTGCCTCCCATGGATGCTAGGCACACAGACTCCCATGTGAATCCTGCCCTCCAGGGTTGTGTGGAGTGGCAGTCTTGTGCCATTTGGATGATACGGTATGTTGGCATTTATTGAGAAAGTGAGTTACTGGCTAGGTCTTGGAGCTCATTTCTTTTTCAGAATATTGAAGAAAATATCTTTCTTGCATTAGAGTTTGGCCCAATTTGAAACCTAGTAACGGAGTTAGGTGATTTGGGAAGGAGGGGTGGATATTGGAGGAGACAGAGGGGTTGTCATAATTTAAGCAAAAATATTTTCCAGTCTTCAAGTGAGAAGTACATTTGACACATAGAAAACGATTGGTGCTTGCAGAGTTCTATATATCTTGATACTTTTCTCTGTTAAATTTCCTGCCATTATCTTAAAAAGTAAAGACCCATTATGAGCACATGAAAAGATGCTGAACATCACTAGCCGTCAGGAAAACGCAAATCAAAATCACAAGGAGATACACTTTGCACTCAGTAGGATGGTGAGTACAAAAAGGCAGGTCAAAAAGATGGGTAATAGCAAATATTGATGATGATGTGGAGAAATTAGAACCCTCATACATTGCTGGTGAGAATGTGAAATGGTGCAACTGTTTTGGAAAACAGCCTAGTAAATCCTCAAAAGGTTAAACCCAGAGCTACTGTATGACTCAGCAGTTCTACTCCCAGGTGTGTCCAACATAAATAAGGACACATGTCCACAAAAACAAAAACAAACACAACCACCCTTGTACGTGAAGGTTCATAGCAGCATTATTCATCATAGCCAAAATATGGAAACAACCCAAATGTTCATGACTGGTAGATGGATAAACAAAGTGGGGTGTATCCCTGCAATGGAATATTATTTTGCAATAAAAAGAAATAAAATAGTGATAAATCTTGAAAATATGCTAAATTTAAAAAATTTGTTACAAAGGATTATGTATTATATGATTCCATTTATACAAAATATCTAGAATAAGCAAATCTATGCAGATAAAAGGTAGATTGGTGGTTGCCTGGGGCTGTGTGTGGGCTGGGGAGAAAGGGGAGTGACTGCCAATGAGTATGGGGTTTCCTTCTGACATGATGAAAGCATTTTAATATTGAATGCAATGTTTGTACAACTCTGTTAATATACTAAAACCATTGAATTGTACACTTTCAATGAGTGAGTTGTATGGTATGTGAATTACATCAATGAAGTTGTTTAAAATAACAACTGTTATGAGCTATAACCCCCACACATGGGCTTATCAACACACTTTCCTCTCTATTCCATATTGATCCTCATTATAGCTCCTTGGGGCTGGTGGAAAAGGGGAGTCATGTTTACTAGATAAGGAAACCAGGCACAGTGAGACTACGGCACTTCCCCAAGCTCCATAGTTTTGCAGAAGGTTCATCCGGCACCCTGGTCTTCTGGCAACTAGTTCCAGACATATTTGACAGGCCTGATTTTCAAGCTATGCTCTATAGAACCGCTTCAAGGAAGGCTCTTGGGTGGGGGCTGTGGGATGGGGTGGGCATGGATAGGTACAGTTGCTGATCAGTCCAAGCTCTGGCCTCTTACTTAACTTGTATCAAAGCACTTCTGGTTTTAAATCAACGCATTGAGCTCGTGCATATGCTTTCTTTGGAAAAAGGGTTACCCGGCCAAAATTCACTGCCCTTAGATCTATGATTCTCAGATTGAAAAGATAATGAAGTAACACTTCCCTCAGCCTCAGCATCCAAAGTGCTGATGTGTCTTCAGAAACAATGTCCACATTTCAAACAAAAAGACGATATCTTGGGCTGCCAAGGTCTTATTGCTTTCATGTTGATTCTTTGCTGAGGAATGCATTCACAAGGTGTCTATTTACAGCACTAATTGACAATAAATGAGAAATATTGCTCTTGGCCAAAATATATTCTGTTGCTAGAAAACAACACAGTGTGTTTATGAAATTATCAGAAAACAGTGTCACCAAACACTAATATTGTATAAGAAGTCCTTGTCCCCAGAAATGTTGCTATTCTCACCCCAGATTGTTTTTAGAAGCAGAAGTTGTTTCTCAACAAAATCTAGTTCTGTTCTCAATTTGTCTTAATAAGGAATGACATAAGTTTACCAGACTAAGGAGTCCATTTTTCATTCCCTGGGTTTAATCTGTGCAGACAGAAAGCTGTAAATATCATAAGCAGTTGTAGCTGGCTGGCTGGCCTTGAAGGGGTCCATTTGTTAAGGACCATGGTTCGTTGATTTCATGTGTGTCTTCCAAGGGCCAAGAGGCTGTTTTCTCATCATCACTATGCGGTCTGGGGAACAAAAGCCGGGGGCCCAAAAGCCTGTGTTGAAGGATGACGTGACCTTTGACCACCACTAGAAATGCCTGGAGGGAAAGAGGCAAAGTCAGGCTCCAGTAAGGTTTAATGACAGATCTTGTTAGGGTTAAAAAAACAGCTCAGGCATCCAGCTGGGGCTTCATCTGGGGAGGTACTCAAAGGGCCTTCAGTGACAGCCACCCAGGCACCATGCACAACTGCACCAGGTCTGCTAAGCTGTCATTCTGAGCCTGCTCTGCCGAGGTCCACCACTCCGTATCAGTCTGAGTCAATAGGAAGACTCATTCATTTTTTTTTTAATTTCCTGTTGCCACCAGCATATGTCATTCGTCCTGATGCTATGGTGAGGTTTTGATTGTGGAAAGGCATTAATGTTGGTTTTTCTTTTATGAGAAACAATCATCAAGAGAGTGATACAGCATGCCTTTGGCATCTCTAGATTTAGCACTGTGGTTCTCACTGATCAGGAGCCTCCCTGGAAGCTCATGCTTGGTGGTAATTTGGCATTTTACTGAGGCATGGATTGTAGAAGCCCAGGACCTGGCACCTGCCCCCTGCAACAGCACCAGGCTCTTGATTTTCTCTGTATCTAGTGGTTCTGGAGGAATAAGGATGGTCTTGTGGAAAATGAACATAAATGGAGGAGGAAGCACCAGTAAAAGCTGCAATGTGATGAGGTGGTATGAGGATGTGTACAGGGAATGCATGATGCTACAGGAAGTGTGATGTGAGAGAAAGCCTACGCAAACATGTCCTCTTTCCAGTATTTGAGGATTCTTGAAGGTTTGGACATATTCTCAAATGTCAAGGGTCTGCTATAAAAAGGAATGTGATACATAAAAAACTTTTTATTTGGAAACGATTATAGATTCATATACACTTGTAAGAAATAATACAGAGAAATCTTGTGTGTCCTGTACCCAGTTTCTCCCAATGGTAACAATTTAAAAATGATAATATAATCCTACATCCAGAGTATTGATAGAGTTAAGATATGTAACATTTTCATCACGAGAAGGATTCCTCCTTTTTTTTTTTTTTTTGTTTGACACAGAGTCTTGCTCTGTCACCCAGGCTGAGTGCAATGGTGTGATCTTGGCTCACTGCAACCTCTGCCTCCCAGTCTCAAGCAATTCTCCTGCCTCAGCCTCCTGAGTAGCTGGGATTACTACGCCTGGCTAATTTTTGTATTTTTAGTAGAGGTGGGGTTTCACCATGTTAGGCTGGTCTTGAACTCCTGACCTCAGGTGATCCACCTGCCTCGGCCTCCCAAAGTGCTGGGATTACAGGCATGAGCCACTGCGCCCAGCCAGATTCCTCCTTTTATAGGCATACATACTTTCCTGCCATCTTTACTCCCTCCATAATCACTGGCCAATATTAGTTTTTTCTCCATTTCAATAATTTTGTCATTTCAAGAATGTTATATAAATGGACTCATACTGTATGCAACCTTTATGACTTCCCTTTTTTCATTCAGCATAATTTTCTGGAGATTCATCTAGGTTGTTTTATGTATCAGAAGATTATTCTCTTTTTCATTTCTCAGTAGTATTCCATAATACGGATGTACTACAATTTATTTAACCGTTTTTCCATTGAAGGACATCTGGGCTGTTTCCAGTTTTTAGCAATTATGAGTGAAACTGCTATAAACATTTGTGTACAAGTTTTTGTGTGAATAAGAGCCTTCGTTTCTCTGGGATAAATGATATGCCCCGGAGTGCAGAAGAGTAATTGCTGGGTTGTATGATAGTGGCATATTTAGTTATTTAGAAACTATTAAACTGTTTCCAGAATAGCTGTACCATTTTCTATTTCCATCAACAATGTATGAATGATCCAGTTTCTACACATGCTGGCCAGTATTTGGCAGCATTGCTATTTTTTATTTTAGTCATGCTGATAGGTGTGTATGTGACATCTCACATGTGATTTACTTTCAACTTGCCTATATATTATTTTGAGTGAGTTTCTTGTAGACAGAATATAGTTGGGTCATGCTTTTTAATCTACTTTACCAATCTCTGACTTTTAATTGGTATATACAGACCATTGACAGTTCATGTAATTATTGATAGATTCAGAGTTAAGTCTGCTTGTTCTGTCTGTTTTTCATTTCTCTGCTTTCATTTTCCTGCTTTCATATGAATTAAACATTTAAAAGAATTTTATGTTGATTTGTCTACAATTTTTAAAGTGTATTTCTTTGTTTAACCTTTTAAATGGCTGCCATAAGTATTACATTAGATATATAAACTCATCACAGTTTACTGTTTTTGTCATTTCACCAGTTTGAGTGAAATAGAGAAACCTTACCTCCGTTTATACCCCTTTCCCTTTATCTGTTTATAATTGTCTTAAATATGTTCTCTACACACAGTTAGAACATTGTCAGCCAGGGTTATAAATATCAAATATCAAACACAATTTAGAAAATTCATAAGGAGAAGGAAAGCCTATTGTATTTACCCACATTATTGTTTATTGAATTCTTTCTTCCTTCCTGATGTTCCAGGTTCCTTAATTTTTATTTTTCTTTTGTTCAGAAAACTTCATTTAGCCCTTCATTTCAGAATGCCTTAGTTTCCCCTCCATTCCTGAAATATATTTTCACTAGGTATAGGATTCTCAGTTGACAGTTCTTTTCTTTCAGCCCCTGGAAAATATTATGCCTCTTCCTTCTGGCCTCTGTGTTTTCTGATGAGAAATCTGCTGGCATTCTAATTGTTTTCCCCCTAGGTAAGGTGTCATTTTTCTCTAATTGCTTCCAATTTTTTTTTTAATTTTTAGCTTTCAGAAGTAGGTTTATATCTTTTTGCCAAATCTATGAAATTTGCAGCCCTGGTTTCTTCAAGTGGTCTCTTTCAACCCTCTTTCTCATCTTCTTCTGGAACTCTGATGACATACATGCTAAATCTTTTGTTACTGTCCCTCTAGTCTTTGAGGCCTTATGCATATTTTCTCCTACTCTATTTGCTGAGTAATTTCTATTGTTCTATGTTCGAATTCACTGATTTTTTTCTCTGTCTGCTCCATTCTGCTGTTGAGCCCATCCCCTGAGCTTTTTATTTCAGTTATTTTATTTCTTAGTTCTAAAATTTTCATTTGCTTCTTATTTCTTTTACTTCTTTCCTGACACTTTCTATTTTTTTTTTTTTTTGCTGGGAATTTATATTTTTGTATTCATTTCAAGTATGTTTATAATGCTTGTCAAAGCATTTTTAACGTGACTATTAAATCTTTGTCAAAAACATTTTAACAGCTTTCTCGTCTTGGTGTTGGCATTTATTTTTTATCTTTAAAAATTCAATTAGAGATATTTCCAGTTCTTGGTAGAATGAGTAAATTTTAAAGTTAAAATCTGGACATTTTATATTATCAGACTCTGTATTTTATTCCAATATTTTGCTTTAGCCGGCAAAATATTGGCTGGCTTTCCCTGATGTCACTGTGTCAGGGAAAGGTTGCAGAGTGCTATTTTGTTAATTTCAAGTAGAGATAGAAGTCTAGGTTCCCCACGCAGTCTTTATGAATTCTTGGTAGGGTGGCTCCTCATTACTGCTGGGCAGAGGGAGTTCCAGCTCTCCACGTTGTCTCCACTGACACTGTGGTAAGGGTGGCCTCATTACTGCTGGGTGATGATTAAAGTCCCAACTCTCTACCTGACTGATAACCACCTTATGGGGAGAAATGCTTTGTTACTGCCAGGTGGGACTGGAAGAAGTTCATGTTCTCTACAAGCTGTCCACTGGTGCCAGGAGGGAGGAAGGTGGGTTGTTATTGGGCAGCTGGGATGAAAGTCCTAGTTCCCTTCTTGGCCTTCTCTAATACCACCCTGGCAGGGGTTTGGAGTGCCTCGATACAGCCTTGCAAGGGTGAAAATCTAGGCTCTCACTTGCCCTTGCCTGTATGGGTGAGGATGGGCCCACAGGTTTTTGTTGTTGTTGTTGTTTGTTTATTTTTGTGATGTTTAGCTAGGGTAGAGTGGCTACTGTCTAAATTACCTAAAAGTTTTTTTTTTTTGTCTTTCTATGCTGCTCTTTTCTTAGTCCTTCGGCTTGAGAAGAGTAAGCTTTTGTTGGGGGTGTTTTTTCGTCTGCGTTTGTTGGCATTTCTAGGTTACCTACTTCTTTAGTTCCAAGTCTGGAGTATATGAGGCAAAAAGAAAACCCATGGAACTCACCGTATTTTTCTATGGGTATCACTGTCTCTAGCTGTTCCACTGTCTTCTCTTCACCTTTCAAAGTGTTCTTATGTTTGCTTTATATACACAATCCAGCATTTTCACTTGTACTTAGAGAGAGGAATGAGAAAAGCACATCTGTTTCATCTTCCTGGAAGCAGGAGTCTTTTTTTTTTTTCTTCAATTGTTCGTTTAAAAAAAATTTATTATATTTTAAGTTCTGGGATACATGTGCAGAACGTGCAGGTTTGTTACATAGGGATACGTGTGCCACGGTGGTTTGCTGCACCCATCAACCCGTCATCTACATTAGATATTTCTCCTAATGCTATCCCTCCCCAGCCCCCCACCCCATGACAGGCCCCATTGTGTGATGTTTCCCTCCCTGTGTCCATGTGTTCTCATTGTTGAACTCCCACTTATGAGTGAGAACACGTGGTGTTTGGTTTTCTGTTCCTGTGTTAGTTTGGAAGCAGGAGTCTTGACACATTTTTGAGAAAAGAAAAAACTATCCACTCATGATCTATTCCTGACTTTTTTTTGTTTTTATATGTTCGTTTTGATTTCTTGTGAACATGTATACGATATTGTACAAAATAGTAATCAATCTATGTACCTTTTTATTTCCTGTTTTTTCATTTATATTTTAAGATATAATAAACATTTCCCTATATGTTTATATAGACTTCATAATTACTATTTTAATAGCCACTAATACTTATGCTGTTTTCAGCCTTATTTTTAAAAACTTTTTTTCTATTGGTTATTACTCCTGCTTCTTTTTTCTATTAGAATTAACATGGCAAAATTACATATAGCTTTTTATTTGGCCTCTTTTGAACTTCTTCCTTAGGATAAATTTCTAGGATAAATGTATTCTATCTTAGGATACATTATTTTTAAGTCAAAGAATATTTTGAAATGAATTTTGTGATATATTGTTTGGCACTCTCTACAAGGAATACAGAAATTTATGCTCAGTGTTCAGTGTAGTAATTTCTTCACAATGTCATCTCTTTTGGATTTTACATTAGTTCTCTGTGGTTGTGGTCCGTTCTCATCCTTAATTGAAACCCTGAAGGACTCAACTTGCAATACTTAGTTACATCACGTGCATTTCAGCCAGTGGCCTTCCATTCAGTGGCACCATTGGAAAACAAACTTTAGATAGAATTGTTAGTTGGCCTTCTATGGACAATTACTTAGGACTCTTCCTCCTCTCTCTTTTCTGGTATGAATTTTATCGGAGAAACTTCTTAACCGGAGAAACAGAAACTCATCCCAGGCATTACTTCTATAAGGTGAGTATATCTGCATTCAAACTTCCCAGAAAACTGAAAAAAACCAATGTTTCTTTCTGGATCAGATGACTTGAGGTCCCTTCCTAATGGGGACCTGAGCCAATCTGTAGCCTCCACAAGTGAGTACTTTGGAACTAGAAAGGTTGGACATACTCTAGTGTCATATTAGAAAGCTGGAGGATCAATTTGTGGCCTTTTGGACACTGGCTGCTCATTAAAATCCTCTTTTTGCATCTACTTTCTCACCATACTTTGTAGCCTGATTCTAACTACTAAATCCAGCAACCTTTTATTACACTTCGCATCTTTTTGAGCATTCTAGCTGCTGTTCAAATGAATTAACTTTATGAAGTAGTATCAACTAGTAGCCCCATTTTATAGATGAAAATTGGGAGATTTGAATCCAGAAACTCTGACTCCAAAGCCCACACTCTTAACCACTGTGCTGCTTTTGTGTTGATGTTTAGCTGCCCCTCGCTCTTCTTTGAAGCGTTCTTTAGCCTGGCTTCTATGTGCATGCATTTCTTGGTCCTTTTCCACCTCTTTTTCTTCTTCCAACACCTACAGGTAAACATTCACCAAGTTTCCTTCTTTAGCTTCCTCTTCCCTTTGCCTTTATCATTATCTATGATCGTTGTAAGAAATGACATATTTATCTCCAGTAATATCCTGTCAACTGCAAGCATACGTCACTTTTCTTCCTGTTGGCTGAACATCTGTATTTCCACAAAAACCATCATT
This sequence comes from Hylobates moloch, assembly GCF_009828535.3. NCBI lineage: Eukaryota > Metazoa > Chordata > Mammalia > Primates > Hylobatidae > Hylobates > Hylobates moloch. Next base: position 86,910,167 of record NW_026652290.1, read on the forward strand.
TTCAATTTCAACTGCATCATCTAACCTCAAAACATGCTTTTACAGGGTACATTTTTTATTGACACATAACATAAATGCACACAAATGTACCAAATAATAAGTGTACATTTGAGGAATTTTCATAAAGGGAACACACTCTTGTAGCCAGCACCAAGATAAAAAAACAGAACATCACTAGCACTTCAGACACACCTCTTGTGCTTTTTCCAGTCACTATCCACTTCACCCCAATAGTAAGCACTATCATAATTTTTAACATTATGAATTAGTTTTTCCTGTATTTGAACTTTATATAAATGCAGTTGAACTTTTGTGCTCTTTGGTGACTATCTTTTTTCATTCAACATTATGTTTGTAATGTTCCATGTTTTTGCATGTAGAGGTAGTTTGTTTACTGTATAACAGTAGTCCCCAACCTTTTTGACACCAGGGGCCACTTTCGTGGAAGACAATTTTTCCATGGACAGTGGGTTGGGGGCGGTGATGGTTTAGGAACGAAATTATTCCACCTCAGATCATCAGGCATTAGATTCTCATAAGGAGCATGCAACCTAGATCCATTGCATGTGCAGTTCACAGTAGGGTTTGTGCTCCTATGAGAATCTAATGCCATCACTTATCTGACAGGAGGCGAAGTTCAGGTGGTAATGTTTGCTCACCCACTGCTCACCTCCTGCTGTGCAGCCTGGTTCCTAATAGGCTACAAACTGGTACTGGTCTGTGGCCTGGGGCTTGGGGACCTCTGCTGTGTAATATTCCATTATAGGAACATACCACTATTTATAAAGTCCATTTTATTGTTGATGGATATTTTGGTTGGTTTACCATGTTGGGATGATATGAATAATCCTGCTTTGAACATTCCTGTGTAAATGTTTTTAGTGGTTATATGCATTCTCTGGGTTCATGCCCAGGAATGAATTGTTAACTCTGTGTTGCCTGTTTTTGTCTGTTTTCTTTGATTACTCATAATGATTTTGTGATTTGGCCATTTTGCTTATGTCAGTAGTTCATCACTATAATTAATGAATAGTATTCCATTGTATGCATATGATACCATTATTTATCTATTTACCTGTTGATAAATAGTTTCCAGATTGGGCTATCATAAATAAAGCTGCTAAGAACACTCATGTACAACCTTTGTGTGCAAATACATTTTAGTTTCTTTTGGTTAAATACTTAGAAGTGAAATGACTGAGTTGCAAGTAGGTGTATATTTAACATTTTAAGAAGCTGTCAAATTGTTTTGGTGGTGGTTGTATGTGTTAGTCCATTCTCATGCTGCTATGAAGAAATACCTGAGACTGGGCAATTTATAAAGGAAAGAGGCTTAATTGACTCATAGTTTCTCATGGCTGGGGAGGTCTCAGGAAACTTACAGTCATGGCAGAAGGGGTCTCTTCACAGGGCAGCAGGAGAGAGAATGAGTACCAGCAGGGGAAATGACAGGTGCTTATAAAACCATCAGATCTTGTGAGAACTCACTCACTATCATGAGAACAGCATGGGGAAAATCGCCCCATGATTCAATTACCTCCCACAGGGTCCCTCCCAGGACATGTAGGAATTACAGGAACTACAATTCAAGATGAGATTTGGGTGGGGACACAGTCAAACCATATAATTGTACTATTTTATATTCCCCTCATTAGTATATGAGTTCCACTTCCCCATACTCACAAACACTTGGTAAAAATATTAGTATGTTCAATCTTTTTAATCTTAGGCAATCTAATGGGCGTGTAGTGGTATCTCATTAACGTTTTAATCTGCAATGTATACATATGTCATAACAAATGATGTTGAACATCTTTTCATGTGTCGATTGGCCATTCATATCTTGACTTTGGTCAAAAGTCTGTTTACATTTTGTCGAGTTTTAAGCATTCTTTACGTATTTTGGATGTGAGTTCTTTACCAGATAAATATGTTGTAAATATTTTTGTGAGTCTTTTGTTTTCTTATTGGTGCTTTCCAAAGAGTTAAAATTTTAAATTTTGATAAAGTTCAATTACCAACATTTTTTCTCTTATGGATAGTGATTTCGGCGTCATATCTAAGAAATCTTTGCTTGCCCTAAGATCTCAAATATTTTTCCTGTGTTTTCTTCTAGAAGTTTCATAGCTTCACATTTCACATTAAGATGTAGAATACATGTTTAGTTGATTTTTGTGTATGGTAGGCAGTAGGATTGATTTTTTTTTAAATATGGATACTTAGTTTATTGAATGACATTTGTTAAAAAGACTTTATTTTCCCCCATTGAGTTGCCTTGGCATATTTGTCAAAAATCAAGTGGTCTATTTCTGGACTCTATTCTGTTCCATTGATCTATATGCTTACCTTTATCATAATATTAAACAGAATGAATTACTATAGCTTTATAGTAAGTACTGAAGTCAAATAGAGTAAGTCCTTCAACTATGTTCTTTGTTCGAATTACTTTGGCTATTCTAGGTTCCTTGAATTTTCACACAAATATTAGAATCAGTTTGTCAATTTTTATAAGAATGCTTATAGAAATTTTGATTGGGATTGTGTTGAATCTTGGGAGGAATTTGGGCAGCATTGCCATTTTAACAATGTAGAGTTTTGTAATCCATAAATATGCTATCTCTCTGCATTTATTTAGGTCATAGAAGTTGGGATGGGAGACAAGATGTTTTGATTTTAGTGCTAAACCACCATAAGTCTCAGTTGTTCAACTGTTGGTTTCAAAAGTTGGAAATAACTCTCCTCAGCTACATCCACTGATACTTCTTTCTCCTTTCGTCTCTTTCTTAATTGTTTTTCTTCTTCTACATTTTTTTCACTGAAAGCAAATTTACCACAGGCTTGGTGTTTAATTCATATCCTATCTCTGTCCTTCTATTGTTGAAAATTTTTGTATTGTTTTAGTTTCTACATATCAAGTCCATTTCCCCAAAGAGGTGGATCTCTCCATAAAATGGATTCTCAATCAGCTGATTAAGATTTTCTCCACCTTGTTGCTCTTGAATTCCCTATGCCTGGCACATTGGTGAATGGTTGTAGACTACTCCATGGATATGCACTGAAAAGGAAGACTGCAGTTTTCTAGATGCTTTAGGCCAAAAATCCTGCTCTTGAGATCAAAAGGGAGTAAATTGTTTCAAAAAACCTTGTTTATCTACTGAAATCAATTTCTCTTGAGTAATCTCTTAATTCATGTCTTCACTTTGGTCTTACAGGTGCCACATGTAAACACGTATCAGTTAGTACAAGAAAATATTTTCAGTCAAATGGAATATATGTTCTTTACAAAGTGTACCATAGAGTTCCTTGATTTTGTCTCACTTGTAGACTTTTTGCCGACCACATCGATGATCATAGTTTTTATATTTTTTGGTCAGGTGAAGATACTTTAAGAAATACTTTTAATAAATGTGATAGCCAGCCTGCAAGATGGCTCCCAGAGATTCTTGCCTCCTGGTATTCATGCCTGTGTGTAGTCCCCTCCCACACTGAATAGAGCTGACCTGTGTGACTACTAGGATATTGTGGAGATGGTGGGGCATGACCTTGGACACTAAGTTAAAAAAGAATTTGTGGCTTTTTTTTCTCTTGGATTATTGCTGTAGGGGAAGCTAGCTCCCATGTCGTGAGGACATGCAGGCAGCTCTATAGAGAAGGTGATGTGGCAACAGAGGCCTCCTGAATAAAACTAACAGTAATTTGCCAGACATGTGAGCGAACCAAATTGAGAGGAATCATCCAGCTCCAGACAAACCTTCACATGATATCACAGCTCTAGTCAACATCTGCACTGCAACCTTATTAGGCTGCCTACAGAAACTATATGAGATAATAAATGTTTATTGTCATTGACGCCACCATATTTTGTGGCAATTTGTTATAAAGCAATTAATTAACTAGTACAGCTAGTTAGAAAAGCTTGAAAAATCTTTCTTAAATCTCATTATAAAAATCTTTATGTAATTTTGTTTTCTACTGTGATGTCACTAATTTTTGAGTTAATTTGTTATTCAGCAATCAATAACTAAAACAACTAGTTAAACTTGAAAGAAATGTTCCTAAATCTCATGACAAAACTCCAGTATAACCTTGTTTAATACAGTGATAAGCTCTTTAAATAGAAAGATCTGAACTGTTTTTGCAAGACACGACTGATTTTTGTTTTAGCGACATGGCAAATGGATAGCTGTTCCTTCCAGTTTTCCTGGGAGAGGAATTAAGATAAGCAGTATGAGGTGCGCTCTCATCCTCACCTCTAGTATGAGGTAGAGGAGAACATAATGGTGATCTCTTTTTAGAGTCCCAGGCACTAAATGAAGGTCAAGAGAACTCCAGGGTTTCTTCTGTGAGTATCTCTGACTCTGAAAACTTGGGACATTTCTCCATTGTTTCATGGATGTATTTTGATGTGGCAAAAATCCTTCCTTTGTGCTACATATTGGCATTAAATGATTGAGGTGTAGACTCTTGTGAAACTTTCATTTAATTACGCATGAAGCTCTATAGAATTTCACCCACAGAACAGGGGTTGTTTTGTCAAGTGTTCAAGACCTCAATTTGCCGTTGGCTCACCCCCAGCGCAGTCATGCGATTAGTCACGCAAGTAGTCACGAACACCCTTTACCATAAAGGAATCATCACTGACGGCCCCACCAGTGCTCCTTCCCCCAAATGTGGCTCTGAAAACTAAATTCAAACATGTGTGTCAGTTCAGACTTATTTTTCATGTTTGTTTTGCCCAAAGCATGGACCATGTCAGAGAAGATGGAGACACCTTCACGGCCTGTTAGTCACATCTCACCAAAGCTTCTCAATGGGCTGTCAGACAAGAAAGGAGCCTCCTGTAGCCATCTTAATCAGCATCCCCCATCTGTGAGGTCATCGGGATATTTCAATCTTCAGCTCTCATTAGTTGAGTGCGTTTCACAGGCAAGTCCTTATCTTTTGTAACTTTTGCTGCCACATCCTGAGAAAGCCTCTCTGCAGAATGACACTTTCCCTATGGGTCAGCCCGCCATAATGAGCCACCAACTGATGTGCCCTTTGCACTCACTAGCTGTATATGTTGATATTAACCTTTCGTGTTGCGAGATGTCGCTTTTACCCTTGGCTTCTGCCATGTAAGTCTCATTATTTCTAATAGGCTGTGGCAATTAGGGTCTTGGGGCTGTTGATCGCAGCCATGTGGAGCGGGGAAGGGGCACTGGGGAGAACAGTTGCTTTTTCTTTCATGAACAATGTGATGCATAGCTCAGCCCAGACCTGCAAACAGCGAGCTGTAGTAGACCTCCGGCCGAGGATGGGAAATTCCACACCCAGCGCTTTCACATATCCTTTCTTCACACCAACTACTGGCTATTTGCAAATCCCTTTTGTGTAGAATGACATGCTTGGCAGATATTTCAGCACACTGGATTTGGCCTAATAAGGAATTTATTAAACAAGATTATTTGGGGAAAAAATAGACACATTCAAAGACACTCTTTTTTTTTTCTTTTAAAGATAGTTGTCTGGAAAAGGAAGAGGATGACACTGATGACCAGCCATCTTGGGTGGCTCACAGGCTCACTAAGGAGGCGGGGTTGAGCCTGATGGATCTGTGAAAGCCCCTCCGACTTGTAACTGTAAAATCATGACCCTTGATGGAACTCTACAGTTGTTGAAACCTGGTGGGCCACCTACAGCTGAAGGTAAATAAAAAGCTGTTTCTTCAAGGTTAGAACAATAAATTGGTAGAATCCTAATAGGGATAAGGGAATGAAGAGGAAAAATTCCACAGTAGGGCAAGTGCATAAGGAAAATCTACAAATAACTAAAAACATAACATAGGGTCAGCTCTCACATTCTCTTCAGTTCTTTGACCTGAAGCTCTTACTATATTAGAAACAAGACAAAATTAAGCATGATTTTTGCTTCAGACTAGAAGAGGTTGAAGGCTAAGGGATAACAGCCCAGAGGAAGGACATTAGCTTATTTATAGGTAGCAGAGCTTCAATATTCTACATGAGGGCAAGATTTTTCCAAAGAAATGCAAGAAAAAGCCCCTATATTAATCTGCTCTTTATGAAAATAACACTTGGGAAAGCCCCTGCAATGAATGTCTCATAAATTAAGGGCATAAATTCAGAAATCCTGGTGTGATACTGTTAAAATAATCCCTCCTGGCAATGGAGCAGTATGGCCTGCTGAGAGCTCCTTACTCCTGAGAGCTGATTTATTACTTGCTCTGCAAAACAACTCATTTAAAATATAAGTTCATTTCAGCTAGGTTGGTCACAGTATAAATATGTGGTAGTGGCAAGGTGGAGAGTTCAAAATATATAGCCAGTAAACATCAAAAATTAATTCTTCCTTGAATAGGTAAAAAGTCTCCAGTAGAAAGCATAAGAACCAATTTTCCTTCCTTCCTTCTCTCCTTCTTTCTTTCCTTCCTTCCCTCCCTTCCTCCACAAACATTTAATCAACCTGTGCTATGAGTAAGCATTGGACTGGGAGCTGATGATACTACGCACCTGGTAATGAAATCTATGGCCTCTTTGCATTCATAAGTGCCTCTTCCAGGCTACTCCCCCACCACCCAGCTCCAATTTTATTCTTCTCCCTTACTCCATGCCTGGGAAAATAGAATATGACCCGCATGGAGGGGAGGAATCTATTGGGGCACAGAGGAATTCTCAGTGGAGTTCAAAGGCATTTACATATTTATGGCATTGGCTCTTTGGTTTTTCTTTTTTGGTTGCTTTTCCTCCCATTGGAACACTGCTCCCCAGACCTCTGGAGCAGTACAAAGGGCCTGTGGCTGCCTCATACATGGCAGGGAGGATTCTGTCCTGGGAAGTCCAAGCAGGAGCACAACAGGACTCAGGGGGAAGGATGGCTTAGGCCAGCTTCTCTCAGAACCAGGGAGAAGAGCTCTGGTTCCCCTTATTTCTTGGGATCATCCTTCCTTACTTTTTTGAGTTTTTAAGGCTTTCCCACCTATCTATCTATCTATCTATCTATCTATGTATCTATCTATCTATCTATCATCTATCTATCTATCTATCTATCTATCATCTATCTATCTATGTATCATCTATCTATATCTATCTATCTATCTATCTATCTAATCTATCTATCATCTATCTATCTATCTATCTAATCTATCTATCATCTATCTATCTATCTATCTATCTATCTATCTATCTATCTATCTATCATCTATCTATCATCTATCATCTATCTGTCTGTCTACCTCTCCATCACAGTACCTAAAGGGGACTTTAGAAGGTAATAAAAATGATTGTAAATGACTAAACCCTTGAATAACTGCCAGATGAGAAAACTGAAGCTCAAAGAAGGCAGGTGACTTTACCAGGGTAACGCAGTGTCTGGTAGAAGCTGCTCACAATCTTAAATGTGTAGTCTTTAAATGCAGCATTTATTGCCTATGATGTTATGACCCTTGGAATAGTTACTAAACTTTTTAGTTCTTCTATTCCCTGTTGGGATCCCCTTAGTGACCTTTATTGAGAAAAGTCTTCTAAGTTCAAGAATAGAGGACATGTGGGAGAGGGTGAATTATGGAGCTGGAGCTGGAAAGAATTCAGTGGCGTGACTGTGCTGTGTGTACTGTTGTCAGCTATAATTCAACAAGAGCTCTTACAGAGAACTGTCTTAATTTATGTTTAAAGTTTTTTTCTCTCTGGTGCTGTGTCCATAAATGGCCAGATTATAGGGGACCGTTTTCTTTGGTATTGTTTATAGTTATCTTGTGCCAATACACAAAGTTGAAGCACTTCTTTCAGAAAATAAAATTATATTATGATAAACTACAGTTTGGAAGTAAATTTGGTGGTAAGTGAGCATTTCCTGGCCCCGAGGGGACTGTGTAGGGCAGCAGTGAGGTGATCAGCCCTCTGATCTTAGAAAGAAGAACTTGGAGGAAGAGCGCACACACCTCACAAGAGGTTATCACTTTCTCCGTAACTATTTCCACATTGGGTTGCAAACCACAATTCGTCTGTTTCTAAGAGACCGTGAGATATTTTTCAGTTCAATTTCAAACTGCTTCTGACAACTGAGAGGGCTTCACAGCTTTACAAACTGATCAGTGGTTTGGGCTTTCAATTATTTGATGCACAGAGAGTTTCATGAAGGAGTGTTTTAAATGAAACTTTCACATTCATTGCTTTTCCAATTGGATAGATGCACAGCAAAATTCAGTGGTATGGCATCTCACAATGGACAGATTCAGTTTGACAGTGGGTAAAATTTTGTTCCCTGTGTTTTAAGGTTCAAAGTGATAAAACAAACCTTGTACGGAAATAACTGATTGTGGAATGTGAAGGACCTGTGATCATGCAAAGGTGACAGAGCAGGTAAAATGTTTTGGACAAGAGGGAGACAGTTTGCAGGTAAAGAACCTATAAGGGGCAGGAAGAGGAATGTAGGACACTTTGGGATGTGGGTCACATTTTGTCCTGGAATCAGTACTTACCAGCTTAGTCTGAGGCCTTGGGACAGAAGTGCTGCTCATAAAAGTAAATTGTGTTTCTGCAATGAAATCTCTGAAACTTCAGGAGAACAGGACTTGGTCAGCTTGCTTGGGGTTACTAGTTCAGTGGTGACATACAAGTGTGTGTATGTGTGTGTGTGTGCACGCGCATATATGTGTGTTTAGAAGGTGGGTGCTCGCTGCTTCATAGAGCAGTTTTGGGGCCATCTGTTTTGAGCTCAGTATGACTCCAGATAACCAAGAGTAGGAAACAACTCCTGGGGTGATGATGGCAGCAAAAGTGACCCCAAAGTAAAGTGGTGAGTTTTTTTTTTACTATCTTCCCTGATTGTGTGGGACCCTCAATTATTTCCCCAATTATTTCTGGGAATCCCAAACAGCTGCCTCTTGAGTTCTCTAAGCAAATTATCTCAGCAGCCTGAGAAAAGGGACTTGCCATTCTCCCTCTTCTCTGCCTCTGAATTCATTTGGTAATTATGGCCAAGAAGTCACATGTAGACTGCACTGTAGTGGGGTGTGGCTGAGAGGAATTACTTTAGGGTGGAGCGAAGTAACATGCTATTTATCTGTTCATGTAACCAAGCAATTTGTCTTTTATTCTACACATTGTCACGTAGTCCATACAGCATTCAAGACCTGGAAGGATAAGTCAGAAAAGAACACTAACAACAAAACCAAAACAAGTAGACAAACAAAACAACTTTGAAATACAGCTCTTGTTCTGTAGGAGCACATAGTCCATACACACACACACAAACACACAAACACACAAGGGTGTGTGTAAACAGTGGTGCTGGAGTCTCCTGACATTGCGCCTGGCAGCACTGCCTCAGGAAGACCCCATGGGAGCAGAAATTTTGACATTGGAGCCATATTTTGAAGGAAGAGTAACATTTGGACAGATTCAGGTGAAAGGAGGGGGAACTTCCTAGGTAGAGAAATGGCATGTGGCAGGAGCTTGCATGAGGAGAAGCTGAAGCCAGCTGTTTGGTTGGTAGGAAGGTCAGTTTTCCAGGAGCAGACAGTCAGTGTAGACAATCCACACTGGCGAGGTAGCCTGGAGTTAGGCTGTGGAGGACTTTAAGGACACTCTCATTGGATTTGGGGCCCACCCTAATGCAGTATTATCTTATTCCAATCCTTATCTTAATTATGTCTGCAAAGATGGCATTTCCAAATCAGGTCACATTCTGAGGCTTTGGTGGAGGTGAATTTTTGGGAGATGTTATTCAATTCACTACAGACGAGTTAAGACTGGAGCTGAATATAAACTGCTATAATTGGGGCAACAAGGAAAAGCTTTTTGGAGGGAATCATATTTGAGTTGAGACTTGACCGAGGACAAAGGAGAAGGCACGTGAAGTTGTAAATAAGCGGAAGGAACACCAAGAGTCAGTCAAGACTTTAAGATGACAATAAGTTTAGTGTTTAGAAAAAATGACAGCTTTTTTGTCCTCCATGATGTGAATTTTCTCCCTTGAAATGGTGCTAAAGCATTTAAGCCTGAAGAGACAAAATAGGAGACAATCTTGGAATTGAATCCACTCAATCTGCCTGCTGCTCTTGCTAAGGTCAAGGCTGTGCCGTGGATGAACATGACCTCGGTTGAAAGTATTTGAATACTATTGGTGCCCCATGAAATGAACTAAGTTATTTCACTGCTAAACTTTGTTCTCAGAAATTAGAAGCCCAGAAAAGTAGCTCACACTCAGTATTCAAACTCTCATTGCAATGGAAGCAGCATTGCAGAATTTATTTAGTGCAAAGAGTTGGGAAACTTGGGTTTTAAATCCCAACTTTAACAGTAGGCAACCATGCCTTTTAGGTAAGTCTCTTTACCTCTCTAGGCCTTGGTTTTCCTCATCTGTAAGGCAGTGTTGGACCAGATCATGTGAGGGCTGAGGCAGAATGGGACCCCTCCAACTCTAGCTTCCTAGCTTCACACAACGGCCCAGGAATTGTCTGGCCTTCGCAGGATCTTCCCAGAGTTCATGGACACATTTGGCTCTTGGGTAGCCAAGGCTCTGAGTGTAGAATAGTTGTAAAACCAATATGCACGAGGGTACTGGTGAACACACTTTCACTTAAACTTGACGTCTAATGTGAGGCCCAGTTTCTGAGTGTGGATTTACAAAGGCTTTCCTCTACACTTCTCCTTGCACCTGGAGAATCTGCTTGTGGACTTTCAGATCCACCAACTACCTTCCACAGAGCTCTCTGAGGGAAGGAAGACCAGGCTTTACAGCTACAAGAGCAGGACTTTGTTAATAAGACAATTGTTCACAGCTATATGTTTACTGCAGCCTCTTCTAGCTTTGCCTGTAATTACCTTGGCCCCATGCACTGAAGAATCTGTCTGCACTGCAGCAGGACTCTTAAGTTCCCATTGATTCTGAGTAAGTCCCAAATATATTTTTATTCTGTCCTCTGGTATTCTGCTGAGCAGAGAGCAGGGTGTCTCTTTCCTGCTCTGTGCAGGAGGTGATGAGCTCCTTGAGTGGTTCTATTAGCTCACTGGTGACCTGGTGACCATCTCATTCTAGTCGGCCCAGGACAATCCCAGCTTGAAAATGGAAAATTCTGGATCCTGGAAAACACCTCAGTCTTGAGCAAACTGGGAGATTGGCGCTGTACAGCAGTGTATGAGGGCTGCTCGGAGTCCAGGAACAAATTTGGAGCATAAAGAAATAAACTGGAGATAGGCCGGGCGCGGTGGCTCACACCTATATTCCCAGCACTTTGGGAGGCCAAGGTGGGCGGATCACCTGAGGTCGGGGGTTCAAGACCAGCCTGTCCAACATGGAGAAACCCCGTCTCTACTAAAAACACAAAATTAGCTGGGTGTGGTGGCACATGCCTGTAATCCCAGCTACTCGGGAGGTTGCAGTGAGTGGAGATTGCACCATTGCACTCCAGCCTGGGCAACAAGAGCGAAACTCTGTCTCAAAAAAAAAAGAAAAGAAATAAACTGGAGACAAAGCATTAATCCTAACAGAAGGAAATGCAGATCCACAGGCAGTGCCATGGAGCCAGCTGTGAGCCCTGCTACTGCTCCCTTCTCCCAAGGCATCCCTCTGCGAGGCTGCACAACGCTATATGCTGAGCACAGGGAGTCTCTGGACGCCTCTGCCTAGCTGCTTGGCTGGAAATCAACCCACATTTAGATTTTCTAGTAATATTCACTCTATTTTTCTTAAGAGACCCTGGCTGACTAAAACAACATATAGCAACATAATACATTCTGTAAGGAAAATCAGTAGGAATTCCTTACCCTGAAAAACATCTTTTCTGGCCCTGTCACAAAATAGGCCCTAAGTGGTGGCGGCGAAAGGACCAGCACTTCTCTTCACTGCTGATGCACAGGTGAGAAGTCTGGATTGTGATTTCTGATGCTATTCTTTTCTCAAAGCAATCAGATTTTCTTGGAAATTAGTTAATTGCAGCCTTAGGGGAAAAAAAGCGAGGATGGCTTGGAACATCTTTTTGTTGTGGACTGAAAAAAAGGAGTTTTCGAGAATATCAGAGGCAGTGCTTAAAGGAATTTCTCCTAGCCCCACTGTGAAAATGTGAACATCAAATAAAAGATAATCACGGCTTCATTAATGCAAGTTGCTTCTGTGAAAGGCTATGAGTTTGGTATAACACTCTAATGAGATAAGTGTATAAAAACATAGCTATCATACAAAAAGAGGTGAATATAACAGACAAGCAAATTAGTATATATAGATATTCTGGCTTTTAAAAAATAGTAAGTATATGTCTGTTTTAAAATACTGATTTGTATTTGTTTCTTTCTGCACAAGCAGGAGAGAATAAACTGAGGGACCTAAGAGTCAGCCATGACGCCCCTGGAGAAGTCTGTTTCAGGAGCAGGAGGGATTCCTCGGCATTGTGCCGTTTAATAATTAGGAAGGAATGGGGCTCAAGAGATCAGGAGTAGCAGGAGAGCTCCACAGTGTGCCCCGCCCTGATGAATTATTCAGTATCCTAAGGAGGGAGGTCATCTTTCATTTCTTAAGAGATGAAATCTCAGCATGGCTCCACTAATGAGAAGCAACTACTACTAAAGAAAGCATTCTTTTTTTTTCTTTTTGAGACAGAGTCTCACTCTGTCACCCAGGCTGGAGTGCAGTGGCACCATCTCGACTCACTGAAACCTCCACCTCCCGGGTTCAAGTGGTTCTCCTGCCTCAGCCTCCTGAGTAGCTGGGATTACAGGCGCCTGCCACCATGCCCAGCTAATTTTTGTATTTTTAGTAGAGATGGGGTTTCACCATGTTGGTCAGACTTGTCTCAATCTCCTGACCTCAGGCAATCTGCCTGCCTTGGCCTCCCAAAGTGTAGGGATTACAGGCATGAGCCACCGTGCCTGGCCACGTTTATTTTTAAGAAGGCTAACAGATCAGGCCAATATATGAAAATTAAAGAATAATGCATGAATGCATCAGGACATTGCAAATTTAATGGACACTTTATTTCTGGGAAAGAAAAGTCATGCAAAAATGAAATCTCTGTGAAAGTCAGGGACATAAGAGTGCCACGTGGTGAAAAGAGGACTATATTAGATATCTATTGCAGTGCAACAGATTATCCTCAAAACTTAGTGGTCACTTTGGGAGGCCGAGGCGGGCGGATCACGAGGTCAGGAGATCGAGACCATGGTGAAACCCCGTCTCTACTAAAAATACAAAAAATTAGCCGGGCGTGGTGGCGGGCGCCTGTAGTCCCAGCTACTCGGAGAGGCTGAGGCAGGAGAATGGCGTGAACCCGGGAGGCGGAGCTTGCAGTGAGCCGAGACTGCGCCACTGCACTCCAGCCTGGGCAAAAAAAAAAAAAAAAAAAAAAAACCTTAGTGGAAAAGGGAGAAAGAGAAGGACAAGAGAAAGAAAACCAAACATCTGGTCTGGTGGCCTAGGAATATTGCCTAATATCAAAACAAGGAACAAGGGAGGTCAGACACTCGGGATATTTCAGGGCAAGAGATGACTGTAGTGGCCAGGCGCGGTGCTTTCTAAAGCTCCCAGGTGATCGTGTCAGGCATCAGGGTTGAGAAGCTTTATTCCAGAGTGTGACTTGCCAATCTACATTTACTTCAGTCCCAGTCAACATGGTTAGTAGAGGTGTCGGCGGGGGGCGGTATAATGAACACTCACTGAGCATCAGTGATGAATCAGGTTCTGTGCTAGGGCTCTTTTGTATATTTCCTCACTGATTCCTCACAATAGCCCCGGGCGAGTAGACAGCATGACTGTATTATCACCATTTTATAGAAGCAGGAACAGAGGCTAGAAAAGTTTAGTAAACTGAGACTTTCTCCTCCTCATGAAGGAAAATGGCGAGCGAGCAGTGGGCTGCAGAAAACAGAGTGTTTGGACTTAGAAAGCAATGCCCCAAATGAAGCAAAAGTTTTGCCCTGACCTTATCCTGCCCTCCTGTCTCAGTCCCAGTCTCCATCTAGGCTACCCATAGAAACTAGAATCCCTCTTCTTCGAGGTGAGTCATAGAAACCAGAACTTCTTTTCTCCAAAGCCAGCCATAAAACCTAAAAATATTACTCTGACATTCCCCTGCCTTTCTGCGTAAAAACTGGCCACAAAGAAATTATCTGGCCTACTTTGTTTGACTGTAGGTTATAAGACCCCCATTCCAGTGAGGGTCCTGCCCATAACCAGAAGAAAGGAATGCTGAACAGAGGCCAAGAGGAACCTAGGCAGACAGGCCTTGCTGGATCCCCACTCAGTCTATTAGCGTTAGATTATAGCCTTTTTGTCGAATCATATTTCTACATGGCTGTTCATACTTTATTGAACCTAAGCTATCATGCTTTGTTGAACATGGACAATTTCCCTTGCATCTTTGGGTCTTCATTCTGAAGGCTCTCGTGTGCACATTAACAATAAATTGTATGCCTTTTCTCCTATTAATCTACCTCTTGTCTGTGATTTTCAGTAAACCTTCAGAGGGCAAAGGGGAAATTTTCACTTGGCCCCTGCAAGGGTGAGGTTCAACCAGAGGGAGCAATGATGGGTGCTGCTGGAAGGGCAACTGATGGGGGTGGGAGGGTAGAGGAGGGAAGATCTCTAGGCTTAAATCCAAGGCTTGGATGTAAATGCGGAGCTCTTTCTCCTTCTTTGCCCTTGGAACACGGTGCTATGGCTCTGATGAGCTCCTACTGGGTGTTGAGTAACTTTGTGTGACAAGAGTGGAGAAACTGAGAAGAAGAGGCCCAGGAGGAAGGGTCAGGAAATGCAGATTTCAGGTCACTGAAGAGGCCAGGCCAGTGAGGACAGGGATGATCCTGTGGAACACGTCAATGCTGCTCCAGGAGCAAAAAGATCATCTCAGGATGGGGAGAAACTGGGTGTCTGGAGGCTTCAGGTTGCTGTTGTCGGCAGTTATTGGAAAATGTTTTAAAACAAAAATGCACATGCCCACTCACCCATGCACACATATCTGCTTCTAGAAACAAACTGAATTTCTTTGCTACAACAAAGGGGTCTCATTACTTTATTTACGTGGAAAATGACACAGAGAATTCCCTTCCCATAAGAGCTGCAAGTTCACGTTGAAATGCAAAGTGATTGATTGTGCTACACCCACCTAGTTTCTCCTTTTCTGAACGTTTGACATCATTCAGTCTTTGCTGATAGGGAATCCTGCAGCTGTATATCTCCTCATGTGGCCTCAAAAGCATACCTGTTGGGGCCATTTCTTTACTCTGGTAATTTATAAGGCATCTTGCGCTACCCTGGTAAATGACTTGGGAAAGCCATTGGTGCCCAAAGAATGATTGAAATCGGGAGCCAAGACAAACTTGGAAAGATGGGCATAGTGCTAGGTACCAAATGAAAAGAAAGGAAACAAACTGACCACAAAATCAACCTCAAATGCCCTGCATTGTGCCTTAGAGGCAATGAAACAGTAGTGCTGACTTCCTAGAACAGGAACCCTTCACCAAGCAAGAACTGCCCATTTCAGAGGCTGCAAGGCGCTCTTCTAAATCACAAAAGAAGCAAAAGGAAGTGAGGTCATTGTTAGAGGTCTGAGTCTGGGGTTAGAACGAGCCCCTGTGTCTATGATACTAGGCTTGGGCCTTAAGGATGTTTCAAGACCTGGAGAGCTGTGCTTGGCTAGATCTTGTTGCTTCTCATCACCGAAGCTATTCCCAAGCACCACAAGCCCCTCTGGGAAATTAATGATGGTTGGAGAGGAAGCCAGCTCCACAGTCAAGCTGGGGGCATTTGAGGAGCCCAAGGTGAGGAAATAAGGGAGGGTATGAATTAAAGAGGCAGAGTATTTTCTTGGGTTCTGATCTCTGAGGCAGTATGTAGCTCAGATCAAAACTCTGTGGAGCTATTTCCTATGCTGGATGGAGTTCTCTCTCACAATATGAAAGCTTTAAGTACTGAATGTAAAGTTCTCTATCAGCTATCTGGTGAATCTCTCCTATGCACACTGTTGTAATATATCCAGGTGAGAGGTGGAGCCCAAGGAGTGTCATACAGGCTGGTTCTTCCTTTCCAGAAAAAAAGGTAAGAATATTTATGTTTAAGATGAAAATTAATGAAATGCCTTTCTTAAGGGTTATGGACTGAATATTTGTATCTCCCCCTCCCCAAACTTATATGTTGAAGCCCTAACCCCCAATGTGAGGGTATTTGGAGATGAAGTTTATTGGGAGGTAATTAGGGTTAGATTAGGCCATGAAAGTAGAGTCCTCATGATGGGATGAATGGCTTTATAAGAAGAGGAAGAGAGAAAGGAAAAGGCCATATGGGACTTAATGAGAAGGCAGCTGTCTGAAGCCAGGAGGAGAGCCTTCACCAGAACCTGACCGTGCTGGCACCCTCATCTTGTGTCCAGCCTCCAGAACTATGAAAAAATCAGTTTCTGTTGTTTAAGTCCCCAGTCTGTGGTATTTTGTCATGGCAGCCCAAGCTGACTAGACATTAAGTATCCATCCACCTTTACCTATGCTGGCCTGGGCTGTACTGAGAACATCTATCTTTTCATTGACTTTATCTGTCCCCAAATGGAATATTCCTTCCCTATGATTGTGGCTTCTCCAGTGGGGATCAGATGGCCAGTCTAGTAGCAGGTAGGTGGCGTCATAGGAAACTGACATTTTATAGGTCAAAAGTTATTTAAAAAAAAAAAAAAAAAGCCTTTGAAAATTGTTGCCATTTGGCCTATAAAATGGTTTTTCCATGCGATTGTAACATTCCTGGCATTGTGTACCTAGGTGTTGTGGGTGCCCCAAATGTAAGAAGCACTTTTGTCTGCAGAAGATTTGTATTATACCAGGATTCAGCAAACTATGACCCACGGGCCAAGTCTGGCCCATGACTGGTATTCATAGTCTTCCTGGAACACAGCCACACCCACTTGTTTACTTATTGTCTATGGCTGTCTTCATGCTACACCACCAGAGCTGAGTAGCTGAGCAAAGACTGCACCACCCACAAAACTTAAACTATTTATCATCTGACTAGTTAGAGAAAAAGTTTTCTGAGCCCTGCATTGCACCGTGTAAGTGTAATGCAAGTAAGACTCAGTGATCACTCATAAACACTGCCATTTTTCTTATTGCAATTTCACACATCTCCTACTTTCTTATCTTTTGTCACTATTTTTTTCACTCCTCTACTTGTTTGAATTTCCAAAGTCTCTCCTTTCCCCACTCTTCATGATTCTTGCTTGTTTCTGGCCCCCGTTCCTTTCTACTCTCTTCTGTTTGCTTTTCCTTCTTCTCTTGATTGGCCTCTGCTCTCCCATCCTTGCCCATCTCTTCCCACCTCTTCATTCACTACTTCTTCTTCCACTTTGTTCCTTCCTCTTTTCCTCTGTGCCTCCTCCATGGAACTGGTTGGATTCTTTGACTTAGGACGGATGGATTGACTCACCTTCTCACCATTCACAGTGGCCTTTCTGGCCCACACACAATCTTGTGTAGATTTTCCTCTTTAGATCTTCTCTTTCTCTGAGGCAGGACTGATATTTAACTGGTAAGGAAGGTAGCCTTGTAAGAATCAGTGTTTATTTAGACTGTCTGCTCTGATTGGTCAGTGTTGAAGGTTTTGCAAATCATTCTTGCCATCAGATCATCTGTCTCAGCCAGACAGCTCAAAATTTAGAAATGTTGCTCAGATATCTTTCTCTTAGAAGACTCTATGAATTCCTGTTTGTAGGCTCAGCCTCTGGAGTTTTAATGATGCTCTCGTTGTTTTTATATCATTGTGAGGCAGTGTCTAGAATTCAGAAATTAAGTCCATTCAAAATTAGGATGGGTGTGTGTGCTGGGTGGTGCCTTTCTTCCCACAAAGAAATGTGTTTTGAATCTAAGATATTCTGTGCTCAAATGCTTCTCAGAAGAATGTACCAGTGGTTGCTAAAGACTTTCTTATGCAATAGTGCTGAAAAATACACCAAAAAACTGGGTAGTGTGGAGTCATTTCTAAGCAATTATCAGTGATACACCAAGCCTTGTCACACCACTCATCATTGATGCCAGACTGACAAAAGACTTTATATTTCAGGGTTATTAACCATCAACCCAACCCATGATTGAATTGAGAGGAAATGGCCCCAGCACACAGCAGCCACAGACTTTACTTGGCTTTCAAGAATGTTGCCTAGAATATATTTTATTGACAAAGGCTTGGCTGCATTTACCAATTTTTTTTTTTTTTTTTTTTTTAAGAGACAAGGTCTTCCCATGTTGCCCAGGCTGGACTCAAACTCTTAGGCTCCAGGGATCCTCCCACCTTGGCCTCCCAAGTAGCTGGCTGGGACTACAGGCACATGTCACTATGCCTGACTTTGTCTAAAATTTGAATTTATTCACACTAATTACTTTTCTTTCTCTTTAAAATGTTCTTGTTAAAGCTGTGCTCCCTTTTTTCCATGGTGAGTATGGCAATTCTGATTTTTGTATATTTTTATAACTTGTGGACAAACCACTTAATCATTGTATCTAACAATAAAAGTCATAGGCCAGGTGCGGTGGCTCACGCCTCTAATCCCAGCACTTTGGGAGGCCGAGGTGGGCGGATCACGAGGTCAGGAGATGGAGACCATCCTGGCTAACACAGTGAAACCCCGTCTCTACTAAAAATACAAAAAATTGGCCGGGTGTGGTGGCTGGCACCTGTAGTCCCAACTACTCGGGAGGCTGAGGCAGGAGAATGGCGTGAACCCAGGAGGCGGAGCTTGCAGTGAGCCAAGATTGCGCCACTACACTCCAGCCTGGGTGACAGAGTGAGACTCCATCTCAAAAAAATAATAATAATAAAATAAAATAAAAATAAAAGTCATAAACTTGCTATGGAAAAAAGAGAAGGAGATTTAGCCAAACAATGTGTAATAGACATTTGCTGGTTGATGCTGTAGCTTCTGTTATTTTCTTCCTAGCAGCCCTCATTGGAGTTTGGGAATCCATTTGGCTCTAAGGAGTCTGATTCCACCTGGGGCTCCAGGGGTAGAACATGTGACCCAGACCAGCACATTTGGCTCCCCAGTCATGTGGTTGGCCCTGGGTGGACATATGACCAAGCAAATCCAATTAGAGTGAATCCCAGGACTTTTGCTTGGAATTCTAGAACAAAAACCTTCTTTTTTCCTGCTGGATGTAAATGAGAAAGCACACAGCTCAGGGACCTCTTGGTGAACATCTTGGAACTATGAACAATATCGGGCAGAGATTAGATAAAAGGAAACTAGGTGCTCAGTGAAACTGTTGAGCTGTTGGACCATGCCTCAACTGAAACCTCTGGACTTTACAGTTATAAGAGCCAATAAATTCCTTTACTTATTCAAGTCAAATTGGGTTGGGTTCTCCATCACTTGCAATCAAAAGGTTTCTAGCTTATGCACAGGACAATTGAATAATGATCATAGGCATAGAAACAAGAGACCAAAGACTGGGTACTAGTGTCTGCTCCATGTCAACTAACTGAGACCTTCAATGGGTCCTTATCCTCTCCTCTATGGGCCTCAGTCTCTAATATACAGAAAAGAAGTATAAAATTAGGTTTGGTGCCTTCTAAGATCTGTTTTAGATTTAAGAATCTCTGAGTTCAACCCTCATCTTGATCCATTGCAAACTAGCTCTCGGTTTGCCGTTTCTGTCAATGGCCCATCACACTCCCAGCCTCTGGATAGAAACTTTGAAGTTGTCACTGTATCCAACTCCAATTCCATCTCTCCTCACCAACTCCAACTCCTCTCTCCTCATTATCTCCTATATCTGCTCCGTTACCAAGGCTTGTCAGTTCTTCTTTCTAAACATCCCTTTTAATCTTTTCCCTCCTTCCCATTCTTATGAACATTATTCATGTCCAGGCCTTCATCCACTTACTACATCTCCCTACAGTTCCTAATCCCTTGAATCCATCTTCCTCATTCTTGCCGAATTAATATCCTCAAACAGACTTTTAAAAATTACAGGAGGCCCATGATGGAAAAATAAAGTCTATACTGCTCAGGAGGCCTCCTGTGTGCTCCATTCATTGCAGCCATCCTGGCTTTTTAACATGGGTTACTTATAGCCTTGATTGAAACACAGAAAGAGGACTGTTTTTGTTTGTTTGTTTGTTTGTTTTTGAGGGCATTTGGAAAGGACTTTTTCAGGAAGTATTGGAGGCTCATATAGTAAATCTGTTGTTGCTGGGCCCAAGTTGTAGGGGAATACATGTTGGTGAATGAAGCATGGCAGCCTCAGAGCTAACAACCTAGGGCCCCATGAGCACTGCGTCCTCTACAAACTCCCTCAGATGAGTGTGCCCTGGAAAGTGTGTGGCACTTTTAGGTGTTAAATACACTTATTAAAGCAAGATATATCTTATATGTGGTTGACTCTGAAATGATGGGCATTTTAAACATTTATGACTTTAACATAACCAAAACAGATAGTGGTTAATGTCTAACTGCTCTTCTTTTTAAAGCATATATTAATGCATCAAGTATATATTTTACTGGGACGCTCTGTAGTAGGCAGCCATGAAAAAAGTGACTGTTGACTTACTATCTTCTTGGAGTTATTGCTGGATTAAGAGGAGACTTTCTCTGTTTTTTTTCTTTTCTTATTTTTAATAACAGAAACCCTGGCCCATGAAGGCCTGTGTGCTCTGAGAGAATGTGCTGAGCCAGCCTTGTTTTTCTCCTGTTTCCCGTGACAGGGCACTCCTCCCCACAGGACTTGCCAAGTCCTCATGCATGTTGAGTCAACATTTTGGATATGAGCTCATTACATGGGAAAAAGAGTTTAAACAACAGCTCAACGTGCAAGTGTACTATGGGCTCTTTCCTGTCAATGTTTCAGTTCACATTTCCTGAAGCTTGGAAAATTGCATGTATTTGTACAATATCTCAGCATTCTCTCTCTGGCCTGAAGTGAGGCAGTTGGCTTCCTGCTGTAGACTAAACACATGAATAAAAGATTCATGCCATGTATACAGTGTATCTACAGCTTTAGGCATTGTCTATTTTACTGACTGCCTTGTGGGTGTACTTATGTGTACAGTGGCCCATTGTGCTAATCCAGTGGTCAGAATAAGAATTAACATTCTTGAAAACCACTTCAGCTGGTCAATTTTGATTTCAGCTAGCAATCAAGTCAATTTGAACATCTAAAAGAACTAGATATAGTTATTTTCTTTATATTCATGGGGGAAGGAGGGGATCTAGAAGTGAATTAAGCTGCTTTGAGGAGTTGGGGTCAGGAAAAAACAGGTAAGAGATGAGAAGAAGATAAGAATGACTTGGGAAGAGAGACTGGGAGATAAACGGTGAATGGGTAAAGATAGAACTTAATCTTCACTGCGTTGTCATGTCACAAACCAGACATCAGTACCCACTGAGTACTCTCTTATTCTTCTCTCTGGGGGAATATTTAGCCCAGAATGTCATGAGTACCCCAGGCAGATGAATCCCTTAGACACTGATAGTAGAACTGTGGAGAAGTATCCCTGGAGATGACCCACAATCTCAAGAAGGCTGAAGAGGAGAGGAAGAGAATGGATAAATCGAAACAAGTGTTTCAATGATCAAGGCCTTATAAGCCATATTAAGTTTAATAGTAAATAATACATAGAGGGAAGTTTCTTCCTCTGAGTCATATGTGTTTATCAGTTTTCTATATCTATATAGATGTTGATTGCCTTTGCCATATATAAAATTTTATGCTTTTATGAGACTTTTCTTAAAAATATCTCTTGGTCGGCCGGGCGCGGTGGCTCATGCCTGTAATCCCAGCACTTTGGGAGGCCGAAGCAGGCGGATCACGAAGTCAGGAGATCGAGACCATCCCGGCTAACACGGTGAAACCCCGTCTCTACTAAAAATACAAAAAAATTAGCTGGGCGTGGTGGTGGGTGCCTGTAGTCCCAGCTACTCGGGAGACTGAGGCAGGAGAATGGCGTGAACCCAGGAGATGGAGCTTGTAGTGAGCTGAGATCATGCCACTGCACTCCAGCCTGGGCAACAGAGCGAGACTCTGTCTCAAAAAAAAAAAAAAAAAAAAATACTCTTGATCAAAGTTGAACAAGTAATGAGTTGAATTTGGGGGGTAAAGAGTGGTTGCCCTTCAGAAGGCAGATGTGAGCTTGGTAAAATGTAGATTCACAGGTGAAGAGTTTCTGAAAATGTGGGACTCCTGGAATATACTATATGTCTTTCTTTTTCTCTTTACTTCCTCTTTCAACTTTCCAGTTTTCAATTGAGAAAAAAGCTTATCTTTTTGTGTGTGTGTGTGACTCTGAAGCAATGTTTACCACCAAGGGTAGAGGCAAGAGGTACACTCTCTTCTAAATAACTTGGGATTTTCCCAAATAACCCAAGACGTGGGGCTTTTTGGGACCCTACCTGGCTGCCGCCTTTTTGGATGCCTGCTGATGGGTTGAGTTTCTTCCTAGGTGATGGGGCATGCCTGGCATGGAAGGGACTTTAAATTCCCTGATGGTTATGCCCAGTGTGGTAGGAGAGAATTAGAATCCATGTCCTGATAGAAGAGACTTTCTACACTGAACTTCCCACCCCCTCAGATCTTGTCTTTCTTCCAAATCACATTTGTTATATTCCTACACACCTCAGAGGCATTTATCTTCTTATCTAGCTCTATGTCATCTTGCTTGATAGACATTTGCTCTTTTTTTTCCCTCCTCTCCAAAAAGGAAAGGAGAAACAAACAGCCAGTATTAGATGAACAGACCTCTTTCTGCCTTGTTTTATGGTTTTGTAAATCATAGTAAAACCTTACTTATTCAGATTTAAAGGTTGAAGGGCAGTTCAGGTTCATGAATAATCTCAAACATTGAAAATTATAAAAATAATGTATTGTTAAAACTGGTATGTATATATAATGGTATGAACTAGTGGCTGAGAAAGTGGCCTCACTACTCCCAGGTCAAGGTTCTTGCCGGCTTGCTCTAATGAATTGAGAAACGCCATTTGTATTTAGTGTGTTTCTTGTTGGTTTGCAAATATTTACTGCTAAGATGTTTGAAAACAGCTTATCCTCTTGAGTAGTATCCAATTCATGATTTGTATCCAATTCATGATTAACACATTATTCAGGACTGGATGAATCAGACCTCAGCCTGGATTTCCTATGGGAAGTTGCTAAAACTCCACCGAGGAATATTTAGGAGAAGGAGCAAAGCTGAGTCAAGCCACTCAACAAATGTTTGTTGAGTCTTTCCCTTTGTGCCCAAACAGGACTGGATGTGGTAAACTGGGGTAACATAAGTATAGCAGCTAAAAGCAAAACCAACCAAACAAAAAATACCCACACATTTTACAAATCACACTTTGGCCACAAGCACCTCTTCACCCCACACATCTCTTAGCCAAATGGCCAAGAAAAAGTAAAGTAAAATGATTTGAGTTTTACTTCCTCTCTCTCATTCTGTCCAAATGCTGGGGATCAGAGGATAGACAAGAGGAGGGAGTGAGAAGAGAAACAAAATTTGAATAACCACAGAAACAATTGGCTTTTGGGTGAATTCTAAAGCAGACCACAGGAAAAGGAAACCATTAAAATAGTTCTGTTTTATCCCTCTTTCTCTCTCTCTGTGTGTGAACCTTAATTTGAATCTCACTTTTTTCAAATACCATCTAGTTTCTCTTGGCATGCATCTCCCTGCTCATAATTCCCTCCACATCTTGAATAAACTTCATGTTCACCTCTTTGAACATTATTTTCATTTGAAGTTCAATGCTTTTCTCTCAACTTAGCTAAAATTGCTGTTGCTCATGAATTTATGTCCTATACTCCAGCTTCCAATTTTTTTGCCAGGCTGTGAGAAGTCAGTTACAACTTACAGATTCTGAACTACAGTCTTCCCTACCTTCTTACTTCTCTCTCATAGTTCAAGTTTTGGTCTATTCCTCTTACCCACTCTCTCTCTGGGCACACTGATATGGTTTGGCTGTGTCCCCACCCAAATCTCATCTTGAATTGTAGCTCCCATAATTTCCATGTGTTGTGGGAGGGACCTGGTGGGAGATAAGTGAATCATGGGGACAGTTTTCCCCTACTGTTCTCATGGTAGTGAATAAGTCTCATGAGATCTGATGGTTTTATAAGGCAAAACCCCTTTCACTTGGCTCTTATTCTCTCTTGTCTGCTGCCACGTAAGACATGCCATTCACCTTCCACCATGATTGTGAGACCTCCCCTGCCACGTGGAACTGTGAGTCCATTAAACCTCTTTTTCTTTATAAATTACCCAGTTTCAGGTATGTCTTTATCGGCAGCATGAAAATGGACTAGTTCATACACGAGGGCTTTTTATTGACTGTCCCTCTCTGAAAAGTACTCTGACCCAAAGGTGCCCCTATGCTCATCCAAAACCAGTGAAATGAGAGAAATGAAGGTAAAGCGTCATTCAGTATGGTACCATTTTTAGATGAGGACATGAGATCCTGACTTATCCATAGAAAGTCAGTGTCATGCCAAACCAAACAGAGACTGTGGCTGTTGTAAATATCTTTCAGTGTAAAGGAACTGTGGATAGAGAAAATAAAGAAGGTAAACTCTTTATACCACCCCTCTCTCCTATCTCCTCGCTACTGCTCTTCCCTGCTGGTCAGGGTCTCTGGGGGTTTTGATGGGCAAAACTGTCATTTCTGCTGTTGAGAATACAACACAAGAAGCAGCCCCCTTTGTTAATTTTGGTATCAGGATCAAGAATATTTTCCTGATGAATTCCTGTTTTCCTAGGAATTGCTTGAGAGCTGGGAGGCTGTGGTGGTGTCAACCAGTGATTTAATGAGATGCTAGGGCCCCAATCTCTGACAGCTTCTCTTAAAATCACTCACAGCAGGCTGTGTGTGGTTCTTGGGCCTGTAATCCCAGTGCTTTGGGAGGTCAAGTTGGGAGGACCGTTTGAGGCCAGGAGTTCAAGACCAGCCTGGGAAACACAGTGAGACCCCCATCCCTACAAAAAAAATTTAAAAATCAGCAATGTGTGGTTGTGCATACCTGGAGCCCCAGCTACTTGGGAGGCTGAGGTGGGAGGGTCACTTGAGCCCAGGAGTTCGAGGCTGCAATGAGCTATGATCACCATTGCACTCCAGCCTGGGTGACAGATTGAGACCCTGTCTCTAAAAATAAAATAAGAATTAAAACATCACTCACAGTAAGCATGTAGCAAAGCATGTGGTTAACATTACCATATAAACATACACATGTAATAATTGGGAAAGCATGTGATTAAAATTATCATATAAGTCTACATTTTAAAAAGAATTGGCAAAGTATGTGTTTAAACTGCATCGCGCCATCATTTGTAGAAGGAAGATGCTAAGAAAGTGCTGTATTTTGGCACTGGGAAAATGCATTGTTTGAAAGGGGGAGATATTCTAGATTTGATTTTACTGAGTTTAAGAAACTGTCTACATGGATTTGTATTGGTGGTTTTGGCTGAGGGGCCACTGGCAGATCATATCCACCACATAAACACAGCTTCAATGGAGTGGCTGGTTACCTTCTCATGCTCCTCTCTCATTGCCTTCTCAAGCCCCTCTTAGTTAACAATTCCCAGGCTCCCACTGGTTGCCGGTGAGGTGCACAGGTGGATGCAACAGAACTGTGGGACTCAGAACTCAGAGCAGAGAAGGATTCTGGGATCTGTGGAGTCTGAAAACTCAGGAGTCGGCCTTCAGCTTTGCTCCTGCTGCTGCTACTAGCTGACATTTATTTGATATTTCCCATCTGCTGGGAACTTCATATACTTCTCATCTGTAGTCCTTCCAACAGCCTTGAAAGGGAGATTTTCTTCCATTTTGTTGAGCTAAACTGGGGGGTCAGACAAGTTAAAACATACTTAATGTGGCATAGCTAGTCAGCAGCAGAGATCCCACAAAGATGTCTGACCACATACCTGACCCCTTTCTCTGCACCCACATCTCCTCAATGATGGTGGACTGACCTGGTGAACAAAGAAACCACTGCAATCATGAGATGACTATGACCAATTTTAGCCTTATTTGATGTACAATTCCATCTGATTATTCAGAGATAAACTCTCATTTCCCTTTGCAGGCACACAGGGCCATCCCTGCAGCCCAAAAGAACACTGCAAACTCCTATCCAATTTCCTGTCTCTATATCTTTTAGAGTAATTATGGCTAGGTTTTCCCATTGATATTTATGCTTTGTTGATTTTTCTACAGATGCGTTGGGGGCACATGTCCAAATTAAATATCATTTTATTATTTCCTGCCTCTTATTTTAATTTGTCTTTGTCCTTTACTCTCCATGGGGTTTGTATTATATTCCAATTAGTATCTTACACAGTTAGGCTGTAGGCTATTAGGTACACTTCCATATCACTAGACAAGCTCAAGTCATTCAATTCTACCTGTTATTTAATTTTGGACCCTTAGAAATTAGACCTTGATCATAAGTAATGCTTGGAGTCAACCATTGAAGACCACCTCTTACTTTCAACTTGAACACTCAATTCACCACTCTCACCAGCCCTCCAGGCAGACAGGCTGGGTGCAATTGTCTATAGCTCATAAATAAGAAAGTCAAGGCCAGCAAGGTTGTGAGGCTTGCCCAGGCTCATACAGTGATTATAACCATGAGCAGCACTAAAAGCTTCTGACTTTTTAAAAGATCAAAACCATTCATGCCCCAAATACATTTTATATAAAAATGATTGACAATTTTTTTATTAAACTGCACTTTATTTGTTGGCATAAAACAGCTTTCAGGCTTTTAAGTGAGTTATGGTCACCTTGTAATGGCTCTGGGTAAAATGCTGACATCGCTGAAGTATGTTTTCAGCTTCTGGGGCTCCTACTTTCATTCCTTACCCTGGATTTGGTCCCTAACTCCGTATTCCCCTGGTAGAGCAGAGTCTCCAGCTGCTCCTACTCTCCCCCTGCCAACCCCACCTTCTGGGTCCCAACTTGGAAACTCTGGCCTCTTGATGCTCCTCAAATCACAGCCTGACTATGGGGGTCCTTTGCCCCTCAAGTCAAAGGTCCAGCTTTTGGTGGATTTCTCAGTCTGGGGCATCTAAGCTCAAAGTTCTTTTAACAGAGAACAAAGCTTTTCATTCCTCAATCAGAGCTAAGATGCAAGCATGTGCTTGGGAGAGGTGACACTTTGATTTAGAGCCACATGAAAAGGTAAGTGACTGATGTCATATCTGCTCTTAAGCTGGTTTTAATGAGCATGGAGAAGGGAGGGCAAGGGCATGAGTATCTGAGGGGGCTGGTACAGAATGGATGTCCCTGAGAGAGTGGAGGAGGGACCTGGGAAGCAGCTTGGGAATGCTCATGTCAGGGCTACAGGCAATGAATGGGCTTAAAAATGCTGCTGACTTCACAACTGCACTGAGTGTGGCTTCCCCACCATGGGCTACCACTTTTTATCTTGATCCTTCTTCCCAAGAATTCTTGGCGTCAGTGTAAACAAATCAAGTCAATTATTTATCGCCTGAAAGGGTGTGGGGAAATAGTGAAAATTAGTGCATCCCTTTTAAAAAACCTTGGCCTAGTAATTTAGGCCAAGAGTCATAAAAATGTTCATGCCCTTTGAATCAGTAATCTTTCTTCTGGGAATCTAGCCTAAGGAAAGGATGCCAAATAGAGCAAATGGCATGTAATCTGTTCCACAGTGTAGGGGTACAAATACCTGTTTCCTAGTTAGTCGCTTGAACTTCCAATGGGCTATTAGTAGGAAGTCTAATGATGACTTTTGAGGCTCTGTTCCAACCCTACCTCTGTTGGTCAAGAATACTGGGAGTTTATTTAGTCCAAAGAGGGTCAGAGAAAGAAGATAATGAGATTCATCCACAGCAGATCGCCCAGTTTCCATTTCTATTGCTTCTGCTGCTAGCACCTGCTTCACTATTGAACATGGGCCTGGGCATCCATGGCCACTGGCATACTGGTCACTGCTAGATCCTGCACAGGCTACAAGAGTCCTTTGAAGCCTCAGAGCTCAGCTTATTAACAGCCTCCATATGCCAGCTGTGAGGCCTGTGTGGCCATGTTCAGTTGTCCTTCCTAGAGCAAGAACGCTGTGCCAGAGTGGCTGGATCCAGAGTGGCTTCCAGCCTTGGCTGCATAGTGAGTGCAACCATGCCCCATGTTTCATCTGCATCATAGATGAAGAAAGGATACTCTCTTTCTTCATCAGTCTTTGTCTCCAGGGCCATTATCTTTCTCAGCGATGGGATCTTGGGTGGTCATACCAGTACACCCCTCTCAGGTTTCTCTAACTTTGAACTGTGGGAGGAAGCCTTGAATATTAGTTTCTTCTCTCCTATGGCCTTGCTCCTTAGACAATTTAACCATCTCCTTTTAGTCATCAACTTTGCACTATGATGGCTCTCATCAAAGACAATTTTGTGACAATTTTGATAGAATTCTACTTTACCTGAACACCAGAATAATAGACACTTATTTCTCTATTGTTGCATATCTAAGGCAATCACTCAGTGATCTTTTATACAGCAACAATAACAACAGCAAAAATCAGCTTCTCTACTTTAAAAACAAAAATAAAACATCTATATAGGCATGCAGACATTCATTGAAAATTGTTTATAGAAATAAAATGTGAGAAGACTCCAAAGATACATTAGGGGGACTGTAAAGTAAATTAGGATGTGTCTACTCAGTGAGACGGAGTGTGCTATGAAAATTATGAAGATTATGAGAAAACGGTGTTTTCTCTCCCACTTTCTAAACTTTAAAAAATTGTCAGTTTAAATTGAATAAAAGATTCTTAAAATTAACTCTTGACATGAAACTGTTGCCAACGGGACTTGCTGATGATTCATTTGGGAAAGTGAGGGAGAGAGAACTTAAGGATGACTTCTAAATGTTTGCCTTCACCAATGGGTGAAAATTGCTGCTGTTTACTAAGATGAGGGAGAACAGAGAGAGGCAAAGATGGACATTGGGAAACCAAGACCTTTATCTATACTACATTTGAGAAACTTCTTAGACACCCATGTAGTGATATAGAGAAGTCAGTAGGATATAAGAACTTGACCTTAGGGGATAGGTCAGATAAATCAAGACCAGAAATTTTAATTTTGAGAGCCATCAGTATGTAGATGGTATTTAGAGACATGAGACTGAATGAACTCACAAAGAGCTTATAGATGGGCAGTACAAGAAGATCTGGGACAGAGCCTGGAGTCATTCCAGGAGAGATCAGACGGAGAAAGAAATGAGCAAAAAGGCCTGAGACAATGCAGCCAGTGAGGTCAGAGGAAAAGGGGAGAAAGTGGTGTCATGGAAACTGGGAGAGGAGACAGCTTAAGAATGAGGAAGTGATCAACTATGTCAAATATTTTCAAAAGTTGAATAAGATGAAGACACAGTGGTGGCCACTGCATTTGGCAAAAGAGGTTATTCATGACCTTGGGATGAACAGATTCAGGGGCATGGAGAGAAGGAAGTTGACCAGAGTTGGTTGAGCTAAGAAAAGGAGGTGAGGTAGTGGAGCAGTGACTACAGACAATTCTTTGCAGGAAGGCATGCTGTGAAAGAGTTGAGAAATAGGATTGTGTCTGGAGGGAGCAATGATGTGAGAGGATGTTTTTTTTTGGAAAGTAGGCACCAGAACACATCTGACTTCTCATGGAAATGATCCAGGAGGGGGAGAGAAATTGATCATGTTGGGGAGAGAGGGGTTTATTGCAGGAGGAAAGTCTTTGGGAAGGACAAGGGGATGGTATCCAGAGCATGAGTGGAGAGATTGGTTTTAATGAAATGGACATGCTTGCTCTGCAGATCCCTGGTGTCCATACTAAGAATCTTGGCATACATACTAAATGCTCAGTAACTCCTGTTATTACAAATGTCAGTCTCCTTGAATCACTGAGAGGAATGACTGCTGGCTGGTCCATCTCATTGCTCAAAAGTCAGGCCTTGAATGAGGCACTGGCAATTGACATGGCCTGGACAAAGAAGAAAATGATGAAATGACAGAGAGGTATACCCTTCTCTCCTACAGCCCCGCTCAGACAGGCTATACTCCTACAAAAGGGGTGTTGATATGATATGCTTAAAAAATGAAAAGATCCCAGTAATTGATGAATAACTGATATGACTGTCTTTAAATTGAGCTCTTCAGAGCTCCTGAGAGTGGCCGCCAGGGAAATGGGCAATGTGGAGAAAACCACAACCTCAAAACCTCTGCTATTGTGCAATCAGGATGAAAACCACTCGAACTGCCCAGAAGCAGTCATGTGGTTGAACCCTGAGGAGAAAAGCTCCTAACCAACTTGTTTAGCAACCTAAGAGAACACAAGTTATAGCTGTAGTTCCAGAAAGTGCTGTATTTAAGCTGAGAAGTCACAGCTTTTATCTACATGGAATGTTAATTTTTATCATTAGGCTTCACTGTTGAAACAGAGTAAGTAGATCTTCGTTGCCAAATAGCTCATGAAAAAAATGTCTATGTCTTCAAAAATGTAATTTAAAAAGAAGAATTTCTACAAAACCCTCAAAATTTTCACTTGATTTCTTAATCAATAAAAAACGTAGGTAACCCAATACAAATTTAGAATTAAAACAAATGTGGATCAGGCAGGATTCTTAGTTGCAAACATCAGAAGCCACTTCTAACAGATTTCTGCAGAAAAATAATTTGTTAAAAGAATAGTGGAAATAACCCTGATGTCCATTTAAATAAAATACACTGTGATGTAGTGATACCATGAAATATGACAATGAAAAAACACCAATACAAACAACAACATGAATATATCCTACAGATGTAGTATTGAGTCAAAGAATCTATGCAGCATGTATTGAGTATGAACTGTGTATTTCCATCTATATAAAGTTCAGAAAAAGGCAAAACAAACCTATGGTGCTGGTCTCAGGATAGTGGTCACATTTCGGTGGTAGAGGTGGTAAAAGGGGATATGAGGAGGGATTTGGGGTGCTGGCTACATAGGTGTGCTCACTTTGGAAAATTCATTGACCTGAGAACTTTTGATATGTGCTTTTTTCCCTCTATCTATGTCTTCATGAAAATCACACAGGAGAAATCAACCCGAGAGCTATTAGGTAGGTCAAAATGTCACCCAGGTGCTGGAAATGCAGATTTGGGATGTTAGATTCAAGCAGGCTTCTCAAATCTGGCATAGAACTTGAATGAGCACATCTCTGAGCCACACTAGATGCTGTTGTTTGCTCTGTGGACCCTCTGCCTGGGATACACACATATCACAACCAGACATCCAATTATAAATGCATTTATTTGTTTTCTGTCTCCCCAGCTAGAATGTGAGCTCAGTGCTGGAACACAGTAGGTACGCAACAAATATTTATTGAATGCAGTTGCTTTGTTCATAACTGAGCAGAATTCTCCTTCTCACAAATGTGTTCTTTCTTTAGATATAGTAGTCTCATCAGTCAGGGTCCAGTCAAATCTTGCTATCCTAGGAACACATTTGTTATTTAAAGTGGTTTCCTGTATTTCTTCTCTGATTCATTCTTAAAAGGCAATCTAATTTCTTGAGGTTCCAAGTTCATAGCGCAGGGGTCATCCCATGGTAACCCCTGCATACTCACAACAGGAACATGTAATATACTCATGAACATGCAATTTGACACAAGAATGCACACTGGATGGAGCTGAGGGAAGTAGTAAGGAAAACGGGAAACTAAGAGATAGGAATCTGTCCATCAAAGAAGAGTGATGAGGTGATTTCTTTGACCCAGATGAGATTGCACAAACACCATCTGTGTTTATTGCTTCACTTTCCCTCCCATTGACACTATGTCATTCATTTGCAGGGCCTGCTGAAGAATTCAGCAGTGGAATCTTGCCCTCCCACTGCACTTTGTTGTTTAGAATGGTTTAATAAAGAACTGACTGACTTCTCAGATGGAGAATCTCAGAGGGCGCCTATCCTACCAGCTTTAAGCCTCACCTCACCCTCCAAAACAAGGCCCTAGGCTCTGTGGCCTGTGTTAGCCTCTCAGAGACTGCTCTGACCAGCACTGGCGGTGGTACCCTGGGATACTGACCAGGCCTTGGCATTCTTGTCTTATTCTGGGGCAAGAGAAAGTAAAGAGAGAATGGGTTGCCCTTCATAATTTTAGTTAGACAGCCAGGAGTGGTGAGGCACACCTGCAGTTCCAGATACTTGGCTGGGGTGAGAGGATCTCGTGAGCCCAGAGGTTGAATTCAGCCCGGGGAACATAGCAAGACTCCATCTCTAAAAAAATTAATAATTTTACTTAAATTTTGCTTAGAATCTTCACACTTCTACTAAAGCTGCCTCTTCCTCCCAGAGATGGGAAGTCAAAGAATTATTCTACATGACCATTTTGTAAAATTTTGACCTACATTTCTCCATTTCATTCCTGAAAGGGAGTAGATAAAAACTCAAAAGTCATCTCTATTCCGAGCTGAGTAAGAAGAAAAGAAACACCTGGGATGATTTTCTTCGGTCACCCTCCCTTGCGTATTTGTCCCTCTATTGCTTGCACATGATGCCTCAGTTTCTCTTTCTAGCTCCATCTCCCCTTTAGCAACCAAACTACATTTCCAATGGCTGGATAGACATTTTCACTGGGTTCTACTAATGGCATTTCAAACTCAATATAACTAAAACCATATTAATAATCTTTTAATCGATGCCAAGTCTTTCTTCTGGTTTCTTTATTTAGGTTAGTAACAGTATCATTCTTCTTTTCACCCAGACGCCAAAGCACAGACCTCCATAGGCTCTTGTTGGTGAAGTCTTGCCAATCCTACCTCTAAGAATTTGATCCCTCTTTCCCATTACTATCTCCAACTTCCTAATTCAGACCCTAGTCACCTACCACCCATTCTAGCTTCCTTAAGAAGCTGTCAAGCATAGTGATTAAGGGCAGGTACCTGTGTCTAGATTAAAACACTGCCTCTTCTGCTTTAGCTGTGTGAATTTGAGCAAGTTGTTTAATCACCCTAAGCCTCAGTTTTATCATCTGTAAAGTGGGCTAATAATGTTTCTTGCTATGAGAATTAAATCAGATTATATATATGAAGTGGCACCTGCAAAGTACTCAGTGCTGGTAGTGATTAGTACCACCTGTTCTCTCATTACTCCATTTCATTTGACTTACCACCGCTAGGTTTACCTTCAACAAGGCAGCTCTGATCATGTTTTAAAAATCCTCAGTGCCCCCACCCAGTATCAACCTAACACATAACAGTCCCATTCTGGCATTCCAAATTTTCCATAAGTCTTATGCCCTCCTACTGCCTTAAATTTACCCTCTGTTCCAGTCAAATGCACCTCTTCCCTCTTCCCCACATCCTCTCCATAGTATAGCCTGTGTGCATTTGCTTACATTATATCTTCTGTTTGATTCACCCTCCCTGTCCTTCAAGGTCTAACTTGAACGGCTGCTCTCTGATGACTAAATGTCTTTTTCTCTTCTTTTAAAGTCTCTGCACATAATTGCACCTGTCTAACACGATGACCTGCTTTCTTCCTGGTCCTGCATGTTCATCTTACCTCTCTAGCTGGAGGAAGCTTCATTCCCCTGGCTTCAAGTCACCACATGTCAGCATTAAGGCTGAAACATTCAAGCAGTCATTTCCCCTTCTGCCAACAAGATACTAAAAAACCAATTTCAGCAAATTCTCCACTAAGCCACTTGGCTAGATCAATGTTTGATACACAAGATCTTGCTCAAACAACAGCCAAAGCTGGAAAAAAATTGTGGCTATGAGACACGGAAAGGATCTAATTATTCTTCCTTAAGCAATGTTCTTAACCCCAGCCTGTTTCCCAGCTTCTGAGCACTCTGCTTGAGTGATTAGCAATGCCAGATTGCACATTGGCCTTACCTCATACAGGATGAGGTAGTTCAATCCAAATTTCTCAAATAGTTTTTATTTTAACTTTTTTCTTCCCAGTATGTCTGTAAGAGCTGGAAAATCATTGAATAGTTTTTAAAGAAAATTTGTGCCTTTAGCAGCAACTGGATGCAAACATCAGTTCTCGTTTAAAAAAAATTTTCAGCTTTATTGGGGCATAACTGACAAATAGAAATTGCATGTATTTAAGGTATATGACTTGATGTTTTGATATATGTATACATTGGAAAATGATCGCCACAATCAAACTAGTTGACTTATCCATCCCCTCACATAGCTGCCTCTTTTCTTTTGTGGTGAGAACACTTAAGATCTACCCTTGTAGCAAATTTCAAGTCTACAACATGGTATTGTTAACTGTTGTTACCATGCTGTTTATTAGGTCTCCGGAACTAACTCCTCTTGCATGGCTGAAGCTTTGTACCCTTTGTCCAACATCTCCTCATTTCCTGTATACCCCAGCCCGGACAACCACCATTCTACTCTCTGCTTCTATGAGATTAACTATTTTAGATTCCACATATACACAAGATCAGGCAGTATTTGTCTTGCTGTGGCTGGTTTATCTCACTTAGCATAATGTTCTCCAGGTTTATCCATGTCACAAATGGAAGGATTTCCTTTTTCAAGTATCAGTTCTCTTCAAACTGAGTACCCTGAGAAAGTTTTTGGTTTCCAATGGCTGCTCCTTTCAGAAACTATGCTACTTGCTAAAATCTCCTTTAGAAGTAGCAATACTTTACTCCAGACACTGGCCCCAGATGAGAGAGTGTGGGAGGAAAGCTGTGAATCCTTACAGAAAGTGATGCTTTAAAAGTCTGAGGTTAAATTCCATTTTGAAAAGTTTTAGCACAACTTCCCTTCTCCCCAGAGCTGAACCTCACTTCGTGCTATTTTTTTTACTCAGTTCAAGAGTGTTTTTTAAAAAATAACGTGTCTCCTTATGAATTTTAAATAAGTTAATAGGATATTGCTAGTTTAAATCATAATATAAATTCAGAAAATATTTTATAAATGGACCTATGCCATTCAGACTTAAAAAAATTATAAAAGCTTGAAACGTTTGTGTGCATAATCCTGTTTTTATAATTTCAATATTTTGCATTGAAATATACCTCACACTACACAGCTGACCTGACAGTTCTATGAATGGCATTCAAAAAAATTGGTCGTTTCATGAATTTATCTGTCAACAAAATGCCTCTTCTATTATTGTTTTAAAATATATTTATCTGATTTACTTTTGCCTTTTCTTATGATGTTCTGAAGATACTTGCATTTGCTTTTCTCTTTCTCTCTCTCTCTCTTTTTTTTTTTTTTCGAGACAAGGTCTCGCTCTGTCACCCAGGCTGGAGTGCAGTGGCGCCATCTTGGTTCACTGCAACCTCCGGCTCCTGGGTTCAAGAGATTCCCTGGGACTTCAGGTGTGTGGAAACACGCCTGGATAATTTTTGCATTTTTAATAGAGATGGGGTTTCACCATGTTGGCCAGGCTGGTCTCAAACTCCTGGCCTCGAGTGATCTGCCTGCCTTGGCCTCCCAAAGTGTTGGGATTACAGGAATGATCCACCACCCCAGTCCTTCTTTCTCTCTTTTGAAAAGAATTTTTAGAATTCTTTAAAAATTTTTTCAAAGAAAATTTAACTAGAAAATAGGAAAAATTTCAACCATACCCAAAAATAGAGAATATAGTATTGGACTTCAAACATCAATCACTTAAATTCCAGAATTATCAGTATCTTCCTACTTTTACTTCTGTACATTTTTCCTTCCTTCCTCCTTTATTTTGGCTGATGTATGATAAGCGAATCCCAGAATCGTGTCATTTTACCTTTCTGTATCTAAGTATTGATTGCTAAAAATAGTGGTGTTTGCTTACATAATCACAATACCATTAATCACACCTATCAAAACTAATAATATGTTATTGGTATCATCTAATACACTATCCAAATTCAGATTTCCCTCACTGTCTTCAAAGTGTTGCATTGAAGATGGTTTGAGGCCAGGTGTGGTGGCTCATGCCTATAATCCCAGCACTTTGGGAGGCCGAGGCAGGCAGATCACTTTTGAGCTCAGAAGTTTGAGACCAGCCCAGGCAACATGGTGAAACTCCGTCTCTACAAAAAATACAAAAATTAGCCAGGCACGGTGTTGAGTGCCTGTAGTACAAGCTACTGGGGGAGGTTGAGGTGGGAGAATCACTTGAGCCCAGGAGGTTGAGGCTGCAGTGAGCTGTGATTGCGCCACTCCACTCAGCCTGGGCAACAGAGAGAGACGCTATCTGAAAGAAGAAAGAAGAAGGAAGGAGGAAGGAGAAGGAGAAGAAGAAGAGAAGTTGGTTTGCTCAAATCAGAATCTACGCAAGGTCCATGCAGTGTATTGAATTGTCCAGGGATGGAGAAGGGCTGAAGAAGAGGCTTAGGTAAGTAAGAGCATCAGTGCAGGGGACATTCAGGAAACACTGAGCTGGAGGAAAGGATGGAAGCATTACTTGAATAATGATCTTTGAGAGGTGCAAGTCATGACTGGAACAATTTTAGCTATTATTTAGCCACTAGATATTGCCTCTTTAAACGTAATTCCATGCATAGACTGAAACTTGGAGGATCCCAAGATTTCTTCTATTTAGAGACGTGACTTCCAGAACTATTCTACCTCCTCCATCACTTCTTACTCCAGTAAATACCATGGAACACTCTTCTCAGGTTGAAAAGAAATTTAGAGACTTCCAGAGTAGGCATTGTCACAACTTTTGCTGGCAATCCATTACAAAATTAGCTGTCCCTATTTTCAGAGGAGTGTTATGTGAGATCTCAATTCCTTTACCTAGTATTCTATTCCCAGCAAAGTAGATGTTGTGTTTGATAGTTCTGAATGTATTCTGTGTTGATATTAAGGCTTCTGGGTTTGCTAATTATATGAGAATATATGTCAGCAACTCTGGTGTTAATAATTTAGCCTATAAAAATCAATTCTAATGCAACCTTGGAATATTGTGCAACCCACCTCTTCATTAATATTTCACCATCTGTAGATTCTCGTGAAAGATGGGTCAAATTCAAATATATTTTCTTTGGCTCTGGAAACAAAAATAATTGGCAATCAACAGTGATAGGGACAGCTTCTGTCAATGCACAGTAGGAGTCATGGAAGAACCCTCAGCTCCCTCCTACAGCTCTTCCCAGCAGACTTCAAACACATTTTTTCATCCAACAGGGAGACCTTAGGCTTCTATTCACCAACATTGCTGGAAATTTCATAAAGCAAAATTCCCCAGGGAGTTTCAACAGAGGTACTTGGGAAACCAAAACCCCACTAGCTCTTTGGCCCAACTCTAAAACACAGCTGCAGAAAAGCTTCCCACACTCTGTGCTCCTAGCCACTTGAGATTTAACAGCTGTATTGTTCTCCTTGGAGTCAGCTCCTGTCCATTGCAGGGGACTCTTGAAAGGAAGGGTGGTCTAAATGGAGGTAGGGCTGGGGAGAAAAATGTCATACTCATTATCATCATCAGGCCACACATTTCTATAGGACTCTATGGTTGTACGTGATGTTTATGAACATGGTATTCTTGATCCTCATGTTGACCTTGTAAAGTAGGAAATGCAAGAAATCTTTTACTTTGTTTTGTACATAAGCAGACTGAGGCTTACTGAAGTTACGTGCCTAGTCCAATGTCCTACACTTGGCAGAGCTAGAACCAAAATGTTGGTCTTTGCCCTCTAGTTCAGTGCTTTGTTCTTTCCTCCAAATGGCTGCAGTATAGGTTTTGCCTCATAGACAGTCTTTGATTTGGCTTAACTAGTGGATCCAGCTCACTTGTATGCAAAATAGGTATTCCTCAGTCTCTGGGGAGCCTAGGTGGACCTGGGGTGGCCCAGGCCAGCAATCTCTGCCTCAAATGACCTAGTCCATTTACCGTAGTGCCATAAAATTGTCACTTTCTTTGTGTATAATAACATGAAAAATGATGGAAATCACGATTTTAAAGGAAAGTTTTAAAATATTCTCTCTTTCTACAGTGCTTAATATCTGAAAGCCAATTAATATGCCTGACCTTGAAAAGTCACGTCTATCAACCATAAGTAGAAAATAAAATTTAATTTGACATTTTTTAGTGAGCTTTAAAATTCTACATCTCCCCACAGCCTCTCATAACATGCCTTGTGGATTAAAGTGCTATTTGAATACCTCTTTTTTCAAAACTTTATGGTCAGTCACTATAAAAGAACTTCTTGTTCCTTTTTCTTCTGTCTTCCAATGGAATGACTAACCTCCATCTCCCTGACCCCCCATATATTTAGGCCAGATTCCCTCACCTACCCTCCACTTCATGGTATTCAGTTCTGAAACAAAATAAGTCAGTCTCATTGCGTGAAGCAATTTCTTTGTTTATACTTCAAATTGGATTAGCTCACGTCATTACTCTCACTTGGGCTATTATGAAAATTTTTCTTCTCTTCATGGGTTTTGTTTTTATTAGGTTTTCAGTTCTGCTATTCTTGGTTCAGATC
Source organism: Hylobates moloch (assembly GCF_009828535.3). Taxonomy (NCBI): domain Eukaryota; kingdom Metazoa; phylum Chordata; class Mammalia; order Primates; family Hylobatidae; genus Hylobates; species Hylobates moloch. Next base: position 86,948,532 of record NW_026652290.1, read on the forward strand.
CAAAAGCCAATTAATGGAAACATGGCCACAGGCAAAATTAATATGTTCGTTTTAACATCCATCAATTCCTTCTCTCCTTCCCTAGTCCAGTCTTTTCTGTTAACACACATTTGAGCACGCCTCAGGAACCTGTACCCAAAGCCTCATACATTCTCTGTCTTCACTCAGCTCTCATATCAAGAAGGTCAATTCACACTGAGTTATAGGAATGTGACTTTATGTTGACACCTAGTTTACTATTTACAAAGCTGTTTCTCATGCGTAGACGAGATTCTGGGTGTTGGGGTGCATATTAGGGAAGAAATGCTTTTGGGTTCATCTGTCCCCCACAGTGTCCAGGCAACACTTTTGCATGAGGCCATCCAATGATCCATGGGAAGAATGCTGTAGTCTTTAGGAACCTTCACCTCCAAGTGACAGAAAATGAACCCAACTGCTTAAACACAAAGACAATGCATTTTCTCATGTAACGAAAAGTCCACTGGTACACCTGAGTCATGGCTGAATCTAAAGTCTTCCCATGCCAGTTCTCAGGCCTTAGGACTCTAACTGAATGACACCTATCCTGGGTCTCCAGCTTGCAGTGGCATATTGTGGGACTTCTTGGCTTCTGTAATTGCATGAGTCAATTCCCATAACAATCTCCATACACATATACACACACACACATATATATACACATATATATACACATATATAAAAATATATATACGCATATATATAGAAATATATATGCATATATATATATAAATATATATATATTTCTCTGTTTCTCTGGAGAACCCTAACTCAAGACATTTAGTAGACCTATCCCCTTTCAATGTCCTCTTTACCACAAAAATTCTTCTGACTCAATCTCTAGAGAACTTGTTCTATGTTTGTGGTTAGGGAAACAAGTTCAGAGAAGCGCAGGGAGGAGAAAATGGGATACCTGTGAGAGATCTGGAAGCTTAACTTTCACGTTCATAATACAAGGGTACCGCAGAAAGACTAGAACACAAAGACACCACGTTTGAGATCTAATTAATGAGCAGAGAGGCTGGTTGGCAAAGGCCTCTCCCATCTCAGAGAGAATAGGACCAGGACTGTAAGAGTGATAAGGTCAAGAAAGTAGTGACAGAAACTGTGATGAAAACACAGAAACCTGGCAAGGGGTTTCTCCAGACTCACTGCAAGGTCAGCCCAGGTCAGAGCAGCAGCAGCAGCTAATGCAATAAAGCACAGCAGGTGCAGTGTGCAGTTCTGAATCCAGACACACCCTGAATCATATCCTCACATGTCCTAATTGTGTAAACTTGAGCGCATTTCTTCCTCTGTTAAGTAGGGATGGTGATACCTTGTCCCCCTCTGTGGGCTGTGTGAAGACTGAGTAAGATTTCATATGTAAGGGGCTTAGCAACACACTGATTAAGCGGTAGGTGGTAGGAATGAGATATTAATGTCTTTGACATTCCCATTTTAAGTTCTAAGAGGCTGTTTCAGGTGGGAAATGTCTGGAAATCTGGGTAGAACTACTTGAGTGGTTCTTTTGGGGCTTGCAGTTTTCAGGCAAGTATCCACCCACTGGAGGGCATTTTTGATTTGAGGCATGGATGCTATGGTTGTATGTTGTCAGGCTGTGTTCTTCCCCCCACCCTCACCACATATCTATTTGCAGACATAAGCTCACATAAGGAGAAAGGATCTTGATGGATTTGCAGTTCTGATTTATTTAACTATCTGATGGTCAAATCTGGCCCTAACTAAGGCCATGTGGCAGGGCAGGACTACTGACCGTTGGGGAAGGCGATCATGTACTGGTGACCCCCAACTTGATATCAGGGTCCACCAGCCCATTGCAAATGATGCGCCTTACAGAAAACGTGTGTGTGTGGTGTGTGTTGAAAGAACCTAACACTAGGAGCCATAACACTCCAGACTTAGACAGTTTTATTGTCAGCATCTGGGACCTGGCCTAGAACAGAAGAAAGAATGATCATTCCTCATATCTCAAGGAAGCAGCAACAAGATGGGGCTGGAGCCAGCAGAAATGGGGGACATTTGACATGACTATAAATGGGGTCGAAATAGTCAAAGAGGAACTGGCTTGGTCTCAAATCTCGTGTTATTCTTCTGCCTTTAGCAACTGGGGTCAGATTTAACATTTCTTTTAAAAAGGTCACATTGAACTTTTTGTTGTTGTTGTTGAGTTGGAGTCTTGTTCTGTTGCTCAGGCTGGAGTGCAATGGCATGATCTTGGCTCACTGCAACCTCTGCCTCCTGGGTTCAAGCGATTCTCCTGCCGCAGCCTCCCAAGTAGGTGGGATTACAGACATGCGCCCCCGTGCCCAGCTAATTTTTTTGTATTTTTAGTAGAGATGGGGTTTCACCATGTTGGTCAGACTGGTCTTGAACTCCTGACCTCGTGATCCACCCACCTTGGCCTCCCAAAGTGCTGAGATTACAGGTGTGAGCCACCGTGCCCAGCCAGTCACATTGAACTTTATCTATCCAAAGGCAAATTTGGGGGTCATTCTTCCATGACGTTTAATAGTCCTAGGACAAAAGACTTTTCTGAGTCTCTAACTTCAGTGGTGACATATTAACAGTCATTATCAGTTATGAAAACAGGCTCGAGGGCTGTTGACAGCAATTAACTTTCCCAGTGCTGCACTGGCACTGCTACTGGCAAATAATGTTAGCCACTGAGACATCTGCTAATTAGAGGGCAATGGTTTCCAACTTTCCATTGCTTCTGTGACCCATGCATGCCATATAAATGAAAAGTTGGAAAAGAATAAAAGCTGAAATTCCTATGCTGGAACAATATTTAGAAACCTCAGGGAAGAATCAAGATAAAAAGCAAACTTGATGCTGGTCCAAGGATCTTCCTCTTGGAAATATACAATAGGTCTAGAGCTTTCTCCACTGCACTTTACTCCCAGAGTGCCGAGTCAGTTGTAGCCAGGGATTAAGTGGAGAAAAGAGCTGGATTGGATTGAATCTTGTCCTTTCTCCCTTTATTATTCTTGCCCTGATCCCCACAACCTCAAACTTTTGAACTAGGGGATGGGAGGAAAGATAAAAGCCAAGAGCAGACGTTTATGGGAGAATTCAGGAAAATATTCTGAATCCATCGTTCTCAAACTTGGCTGCACATTAGAGTAAACTGGGAGCTTTAAAAAACACTGAAGCCTGGGTCCTAGTTCAGCAGATTCTGATATCAATGGCATGGAGTATGGCACTACAATTTTAGAAATATCACTAAGGGTGCAGCCAAGGTTGAAAACCATTGTTTTAAGTTTCTTGCATTTAACCCGAAAGTGAGGGGATTAATTTGTGGTTTCCTCTTAACTAGCAAGATTTCATAATGGTAGTGTTTCTTAGCTTTAGATGAATATTAGAATTACCTAGGCAGGTTTTAAAACATGCAGTGCTAGGGCTTCACTGTAGTTGAAACTGAGGATCTCTGACAGTAGGGCTTGAACAATGGCATTTTTAAACATTAATTCTCATATGAGCCAGGGTTGAGTGCTACTGCTGAGGCAAAGGTTCTAAACTTTTAGTGTGCATGATAATCACCTGGTGAGACTATTAAAAATGTATATTCTTGCATCCTACTCCCTGAGAGTGGGGCCTGAGAATTTTATTTTTAACAGACAACACAGGTCATTTTGGTGAAGGTGGTCATTAAGACCATTCTCGTCCATCATTCTGATTACTTTCTTGTGCTGACCAGGATGTAGTTTGTTCAACACAAATGCAACCCTGCCAACTGGTCTTTGGTGATCCTCAATTGAAGGGACAAGAAAATGAGGCAGTACCACCCTCCTAGGTGGCATTTGAAAATACCCTCGCTTGTTTTCTAATAATCATGCCCGGAGATGCAACAGAAATTTAGTGAGCAAAGGCCAGGTATTCCAAAGAGTCAGTCCTGCAAACAAGAATTGTCTTGCTCAAAATCTTAATAGTGTTTCCAGTGAGAGACAGCAGAAGGTGGAAAGGTTTGGACTGTGTGTGATCTAAAGTATTAAGGTACAGATTTGGCACTAGGCAGTCCTCAAACTCAGTAGCCATGAGATGTGAGGAAAGGTCCGACTGTTCAGGAAAGAAACCAAGACATGTAACAAAGCCCACCTCCCAGCTATCTCTGTTTCTCTCTTCTCCTCTCCCAAACCCCTAGCCCTGACCTAATCTCTGTTAGGATCCCAGAGATGGACCCAGTAGTCTCATATTCATTTCTGGTGAAGTCGTAACACAAGCTGTCTTTTCACTGGCCCCAGGCCCTGTCATTCCTAGCTAGGTGACCTTGGGGAGTCACTGTATCATGCAGGACCTGGAGTCTTCATTTATAAAATCAGTAGCTCAAGTTGGATGATTTTTAACACCTATTTTATTTCTGACATTCTGATTTTATTTCAGTCTAGAAATTCTTACTCTGTGTAGAGAATAGCCTCCGGTATATTATTCCTAGTTGCTCAGTTGATAAGTGAAATACCTTGTTAACTGGAACCAAACTTAAATCCACAATAAAAGACCAGGCTTACGCCATTAGTTGTTCTAAAGAAGGAGTACATTTACTTGAATTCTTTCTCATGATCCAACAATTGTCACGTGGACCTTACTTAAGGGCAGAGTTTCGTTCAGTGAAATATATTCACTGTATCATTCATTAAGCAGCATTAAGTTTGTAGTCTTTGTCCTAGATTAAGATTTCTACTGACAGTTTGGGGCCAGATAACTTTTGGTTACTAAGGCTGTCCTGTGCATTGGAGGCTGTTTAACAGCATCCTTGGCCTCTACTTACTTGGTATTAGTAGTGCCCCTATCTAGTTATGACAACCAAAAGGTCTCCAGACATGGCCAAATATCCCCTGGAGGGCAAAATCACTGTCCTTAATGTTGGGGATGTGATGACTGATACCCATTCCCTGTTCTCTAAGATCTCACAGTCCTTGGTGAGGAGAGAGCCATTGCACAGTTAGTTATGATACCTCATGGAAGTGCACTGATGGTGCTATCCATCACAGCATATTTTGGGAGCAATCAGCCAGGGAAGTCCCCTGGCCGAGACTTCGTGGATGAGTAGGGTTAGCCAAATGAAGGATAGGCAAAGGGCAAAAGGTGACGGCAGTTGCAAAGCCACAAAGGTGAGCAACAGCTTGGGGTATATGAGGGACTTCTTGCCCATCTGCAAGGCAGCAGGTTGGCAGAAGTGATATTGAAGAGGCAGACAGCACTTTGTAAGGCTTCTCAGATGTTCTCTTCTGGGGAATGGGGAGTCTCAGGGAGGTCTGAGGCAGGGGAGAAACACGGTCAGATGTAAATTGTAAACAGACTGGATTTGCAGCAGACAGGCTTGGAGGCTGTTGGAATAGGTAATCCAAGAAAAAGAAGATGAGGGCCTGATCCCAGGCAGAGGGTGAGGGGCTGGAGAGGAGAGATGAAGAGGGGCCTGAGGGAGCACCATCATGGAACAGCAAGGGAGGCCCTTTTGCACCCATGGCCAGAGTTCTCCAGTTGCCCATATTCTCAGGGAAGGTACACAAACCATTTATATATATATATATATATATATATATATATAGAAAACAAATATATATATAACAAATATGTATATATAAAACAAATATGATGTATATATAAAACAAATATTATATATATAAAACAAATATTTTATATATATATAACAAATCATTTTTATATGAAGTACACTATATATCATTTATATATATGTGATGAAGGTACATTCAATGAGAAGGTGATTAACCTAATTTTGCAACTAATTGTATTAGTCCATTTTCATACTGCTGTGAAGAAATACCCAAGACTGGGTGATTTATAAAGAAAAAGAAGTTTAATAGATTCACAGTTCAACATGGCTGGGGAGGCCTCATAATCATGGCAGAAGGCAAAGGAGGAGCAAAGGCATGTCTTACATGGCGGTAGGCAAGAGGGCATATGCAGAGGAACTGCCCTTTATAAAACCATCAGATCTGGTGAGACTTATTCACTATCATGGCAACAGCACGGGAAAAACCTGCCACTATGATTCAGTTACCTCCCACTGGGTCCCTCCCATGACATGTGGGGATTATGGGAGCTACAATTCAAGATGAAATTTGAGTGGGGACACAGCTAAACCATATCACTAACCTAATTAGCCAGTGAAGCTTTTGACCAGTTTTTAATGTGTCGAGAAAGACAGGCCTACTTCAGTTTACAGATTTGCAGCAAATGGGTAATGTTTTGCCAACAAACTGTTCTCTATAAGAGAGCATGCCTTTGAATTTCTACATGCTCTTCAGCAGATCCAAACTGTAGGGGGCCACCCTGGGAAATTTCTGGAATCAGGAGGTCTTCCACCACCACCAGCTGCTAATGCTGCTGCCACAGTTTCAGTTAGATGGAAATCGAGAGATAGGTGAATGTTTAAAGAAGATTGCTGCGAGAAAGCAAAGTGTACACAGTGTATCCTGGAATGATTGGCAATTGGCTCTCAGGTGTCAGGAGTGTTAGGTTGGTATAAATGTAATTGCAGTTTTTGCCATTACTTTTAATGACACAAACAGCAATTACATTTGCACCAACCTAGTAGATTGTTTCTCCCAGAACCTCCAAAATCATTCCCTGTTGGTAACAAAGTTAGGGCACAGGTTACTTTCAAGTTCCTGTAAGTCAGAGATCATGTATTATATACCACTCTGGCCCTTCCACAGGGCTGTGCAAAAGCAGACGTTTAATAAGTATTTGTGAAAATGAATCAACATGATGATTGCATTAAGTTCTCCCCAGCCTAAATAACGCTCCCAAGAGGAAAGAAAAACTCCCAAGAGGGAAGCAGGGATGATAGCTGAAATCTATGGGAGTGCAAGTGGAGACAAGCCAAGCCTAGAAAATTGGTGGAAGGGGGTATTTCGACATGCAGAGCTGACCCCAAGCAAACCCAAGAATTAGACAAATTGTGTCTCTTTACCTTTATTCTCTAGGCACCCCCTGGCTTCCCATGCTTCTCACCTAGGTTCTTAGGTTGGACCATGCCAGATGGCACTCTGGGACCCTCTGCTGCATGCAAACAGCTCCTCTATGATTTATGCTGACAAGCTCTATGATCTTGGAGGGAGTAGCTCCAGAGCTATTATGAGGTGATAGCAGAGACCTTCTTTCTTCTAGGACTGAAAACTTTTCTCTGCTTGGCTAACCCATATTATCTCTGTCCTGCTGTGAAGTTTGATTATGTAAAGAGAGGATGGATGGGATTTGAATTAATTATACTGATTTCATCTGAAGGAAGTCTCTTATTCAAAATATCTTCCTTTTTGGTAGATCATTGAAGATTGTTTTGAGTTGAGCTCTGTGTTTAAAAAGAGTTGCTTTACATTAGAACATAATATTGTTAGCAGATTGAGATCAACGTCCTAGGAATAGAAATTTTGCCTGGGACAGAGAGGAGAAAGGAGAAATGTTGCATTTTTACAGTAGACTTAGATGGCAAGGCAGTAAAAGGTTGGGGAGAGGTTCAAAAATGGAGATAGGAGAATAAGAGAAGGTGTGGCTTATATTGGGATTGTTCTCTAGGGTCCTGGTGGTAACCAATTCTTCCAGGGCTTTGTGGTTGAGTTCCAAAGGTCACACAAACCCCTTGGCTCAGAATCTCTAATTGAGGAGAGGCTCTCTCTGCAGATCAGCACCAAGTTTCTTTGCTATTCTTGCCCCTGCTTTAGGGAAAGTTGGAGAAAGTAAAAAGAGACTAACAACAAGCCAGGGAGATATTTCCTGAAATTCCTTAATGCTGTATGTAGAATTGAAGAGAGCTAGAGCTGGAAGGGCCCTTAGTGAGCCCCTAGTTTAATGCTTTTTCTCTCTTTTTTTTTTTTTTAAAGCTGAGGCCCATAGAGGGTAAGAGCCCACTCCAGGCATGCTGGTTCTAAGATTAAGGTCTGTCCAGTACCTGAATGACTGGTGCTGAGAATGGGGTATAGGATGGCCCCCTTTTTTTTTTTTTTTTTTAATGCTCTGTCATCCAGGCTGGTGTATAGTGGCGCGATCTCGGCTCACTGTAACCTCCACCTCCTGGGTTCAAGCAATTCCCTGCCTCAGCCTCCTGAGTAGCTGAGATTATGGGTGCCTGCCACCATACCTGGCTAATTTTTGTAGTTTTAGTAGAGATGGGGTTTCACCATCTTGACCAGGCTGGTCTTGAACTCCTGACCTCGTGATTCACCCACCTCAGGCTCCCAAAGTGCTGGGATTACAGGTGTGAGCCAGCGTTCCTGGTCAGGTTGGTCCTTTTTTAAGAAGCAAGAATACTTGTGCAGAAAGGAAGCCACACTGTGGCTGGGTGGCTTTAGTTAGACCTTTTGCAACTATTCATGCCACAGTTGAGATCTGGATTTTTTGCTTCCCGTTGATATTTGCTATTAGGTTTATTAAAGGATCTTATGTCAAGCTGACAAAGGCATCTGAGTTGAGAGAGAGGGGGGCTTGAGGAAATGAGAAGAGGAGCCCAAGCTCATGCCTGAAGGAAACAGCCTCAGAACAAGGCAGCTTTGCCCAACACTCATGAGGCCATTGCCAGATGAAGCTCTATTTCATATCTGTATTTAGTTTCAATATAAAAAGATGTACTAGATTTATCCTGCAGCTAGAAAAATCCCAATGTAGGCCACCCTGTCTCTTGTTGGTCCTCTAGCTCCATTTCTGAACCCCTCCCCAGCTGTTCACTGCTTTCCTTTCAGAAGACCTCCCCCATCCCTGCCTAGCCCATCTGCGTCTACTGCAAGATGCAAAGTTCCTCCTTTCTCTTCTCCAGACACAATTTCAATTCCCGGAATGTTGATCTCAATCCACTGAGGATATTAAGTTCCAATGTAAAGCAACTCATTTTAAACAAAGTTTTTAAAAGTTCAGCTGAAAACTCCAGCTGCAAACCTCCCAGAGTAGATGTATCTCGGTTTAAGATGCGTAGCGTTAGAGCAAGTAAGTGTATTCTTCTCTCCCTATACACCCCAAACACAAATTCTCATAGAAACAAATCAGACAGAATTATTTTATGAACTATCCCAGCTTTCCTCCAGAACTGAAGATGGGCTGTAACATTCCTGCCTAGAAGTTTTTTGTTGTTAAATTCTGGTCCTTTGTAATTGACATTTACTCCATGCCTAGAAGTTTCTAGGGAATAGACTTCAATGGATTGAGAGATGTAACAGTAAACCATATAGATTGTAACAAAATACCATAGGCATGGAAGACTTCTGACCTACAGGTGTAAGACAGAATGTCTGAAAAGTACACCCTTGTTTTCAGTATCCTAAATGGCATGAGTGAAAACCCTAATGACTTAAATCCTGATTCATAGCAAAAGATTTATGAAGATAGCCCAAAGTTATGTCTCCTAAAGTCACTGAGAAGAGACAACTCAGGCAAGGCAGAGAGAGCAAGAGAAAAATGCTCAGAAAAGAGCATCACACCAGGCTGTTTCACAAACAAGTCTTCTGCCCCTCCTCCCAAATGCGAAAGGTCTTTCTCTACAGCAGGTGCCTAACACGAGCAGCCTCACGGCGTTTTCAGTTTCCACAGCTGGATATATAATTCACTGGCTCTTGGGGAAAGCTGGATATTAGATCATTCATATGAAATCATGACACGAAATTTTCGGTGGGAATCCATCCGATTTTCATTTCTGTCGTTAAGCACAGATGAAAAGTTGCCCCAGAACTTAAAAGGTCACTTCTATGCCTTGGTTTTTCAATTTATCAGCCTTATTAGGAGTGGGGCAATTCAACCCACATGTCTCACTTCCCATATCCTTCCTCTAAGCATCCCTGGAGACCACCTCAGCAGTCCCACGACAAGCTCCCAGAAACCCTGTAGATCATCTCATTAAATGTGTATCACAGTAGTTTTTCAATAGTTTGTCTGGCACATGAGTCTGTGCTAAAATCGGTGCTTTGATTAAAACAATAGGAGAAGAATTCACTGAATGCATTTGACTCCACCATACCCATTTGTGTCCACAAGGGAATAGTTTGGGTTCAGAATCATCAGGTAATAGGGAATCCTAATTACCTTCCATCCCATCCCTAAGGCCAATTCAGTTTTAGTATAAACAGCACAGAGGTGAAAGCCTATTCCAGGCTAGGTTTCAAGAGTAGGGACCTGCCCAGAGATCATCCCCCCTACAAAAAAACCCCAGTGCATTACATTCTATACCTTCTCCCCTAGTCCATTTTATTTTCCGTATCAAAGAGAGTGCTCAGGAGTCAGCCCCCTCATCAGTAGCAAGACCACCTGAGTTGGCCAAAGTCACAGCTAGAGTCTCTTACTCGTAGAGTTCTTCAGGGACAAATCACTTAGCAAAGCACAGGATGTTTTTTTCAACAAGAGTTGCTTCTAAGAAAGGGCTAGTGTTCCTAGCAAGTATTTGACTTGCTTCACTGCCAGTAAAAGGGGTTGGAGTGAGCAGCATTTGGCAGCCTCTTGATCCTGTTCACTTTATTAGAAAAGGCCTTCTTCATTTTCAGCCTTCCTGGAACCTTAATTTTTTTGGCTTCCCATCCAGAATGGTTTTGCTGGTCTGCCCACCGTCCTCTGAGAAGGGTGGCTGAAAGCAAAGTTGGAGTCACTCCCTACCCCAGTACCCTTTCTCAGCCTCTGAGCCTCATATCTAGACCCCTCCAGGTTTTGGTCTGCCCTCCAAACAGCGAACCTCCAATATCATGATAGGTGTGTTTGTCTTGAGGCCTTCTAACTCCTCGCTGGAGTTAATACAATATAAAGTACCACTGGATTTATTGCTTGCATTTGGTTTGGTCAGTGCACTCATTTTCTGCCAAGGGAAATATCAGCAGGGAGTAGAGACGCGTGTGAGAACCAAACAAACATAGATTTACTCCTTACTAAACAGAAAGCAAACCCATCATCTGTGTCCACATAACCATCTCCAGGAGGCTCACAAGTAAGTTCTCCTGACTTGAAGTTGGTAATTCCATATGCTTGGCAGAGGTTCTTGTACCTTCCTTTGTGTGTAAGAAGCACTCTAAGACCTTGCAGAATTAGGAGAAATTGCCCTCTGAACAGTCTATGTGTTGTCTCCAATTCTCAGGGTTTTAGGAGGAATTTATTATAATTAATTTCCCATTCTTTCTTTTTTCCTCCTGCAAAACTTGGCTATGTGACCGTCTCAGCTCCTTTCACTAATATCCCATTATCTCAGGCTCTTCTGCCCAGAGTTTCCTTTATCAGCCGCTAGTGCCTGGGGCCAGCTGCTGTTGCTGAAGCTCTTATATCAACTTTTCTTTCACTCCTGACCTCTGCTTCAGTTGGCTTCATTTTCTTAATATATTTTTATCTGAGATGGAATGAGAGTGCTGAGAGGGTAAAAAATGTTCTCCCAAGGCCAGGCCTACTTCTCAAAAATGAACTGAAAAATTGTCCAGTTAGCTGAGTCTCTTAGGCCTAAAAGCAATTTTTATCCTCAGATAAAACTGAGCAAAAAGTATGAGTCTACGGAGACCAAATTCAGCAAATAATTGTCTCCATTTGCCATTTTCTTCCTGCCTGTAGTGACGAAGAAAAACTCCTCCACTGTTTTTCCATCTGGGCTCATTCACAGGGAACCTTTGCTCAGGATGTGGAGAGGTGGGGAGGTTAGGCTGAGAGGAGGCCAGAAGCACCCCCGTGGAAAAGTTCAGTTGGGATAAATGCACAGATACAGGGAAACTCAGACCTCAGAAGAGCCCTTCCCCTGAATTCCCCGGCATCCTGTCCTCTGCCTCCACTCTGGGTTTTATGGTGGCCTTGCTGCCTTTGGTGTATTTTTTTTTGTTTCCCAAACCCAAAGGAGTGAAGAAAGACACTGTGTGCTTTTCTTCCTGATAAGAATCTTGTACCAACTGGCCACATAAACCAAAAGACTTCACCAATCCTCTGCTCAAGTTTCTGCCATTTCTCCAGGAGCCAGAAGCTTCCTTTCCCAGGAAATGGCAAAGTATATGCCGGTGAGCCCTGGTCTATATAAAGATGCCACACTTTTCCTCCTCTGGCAAATATCCAACCTTTGTGTAGAGCTCTGAGCAGCCAGACAACTCTTAGGCTGTTATTAGTGTCCCTGGATTCCTCTCAGTAGAAATGTAACCAAAATACAGGTTTAGTCACTTGCCACCTGCATAGTCCAATGAACAAGAGCAGAGTTTGGTATAAGGAATGTGATCTTGTATTCCAAAGCTAGCTTAGGGAAGTACAGGCTGCCTGCCTTATGGGTATCACTTTGCTTTTGGAGCAGAAAGCAGAAACTTTTAAAAGGGGACTTGGCATGAATGGCATGCAAGGGAGGGCGTGAGCAGGTGGGGGTCTGCATGACTCGATTTGTGTCTTATCTACCACGTGGTTGAGCTGGCACCATCCCGGGCAGAACTAGGTTGTAAAGTGGCCTTGTCTCGAGATACTCTCCAGGTGGGAGAGGGTTTCATAGTGGGTGCACTTTAGGTTGCATATTGACTGTTGTCTTTTGAGGACATCTCCTGGTAGGACAGAGTTCTGTCCTGGAGCTTTTAAGTAAGCACATAGTCAGATAAGCTTGCCCTGTAGGGATGTCTGGTGGAGGGAAGGTAAAATATTATCATTGCATTTCTAAAGAGCTAAATAGGAAGTGGGGAACAGGGGAAAAGGGGGAAAGAGAAAATAAAAAATAATTCATTGTCTATCTCTTAGAAAAATGGGGGGTACTTGGTTACAGAACTTCATGGAGTTCTCAACATTAAAAATTCCACTGCACTCTTGATGGGATCACCTCCCAGAAGCTGAGGGATATGGCATTATTTTTCTTTCCTCTACTCTGACTCACAACATATACGTCCCCCAACCCCCAGTTTGCCTTCTTATGAGCAGATGAACTCATTCATCCTTACAGCTCTAGTACACCCACCTAATGGGGTACATTGTCCTTATGAGGTCCTTAGTAAGCTCTAACCAGAATTCAGTAAGTGGCTACTTTTGGTTCTTGAACACCAACACACAAAAAATTGGACATAACCATGATTATTCTCATTCCTTGTCATCTTCATTTCAGTCTGTTCCTCAATTCCTTGCTAAAATTCCTGAATGCCCAGGATTCTCAAATAGATCTATCTCTTTGCATTTTGCTTTGGCTATAAAGTTTTCTCTCCTCTCTCATTCCACAGTAAATCCCCAGAGAGCTGCTTCCTTCAGAACTGACATGTTAGTGGGTGATGATAGCTGAATTCTATTGGAATCACTGCATTTTATCTGATGCCTCCATGTGAAAACAGAACTAGGCACCACCAAGAGCTATTGAGGAAGTTACTTTTGACCAATGGTAGGCATTGCCAATGATATCAGTTTTATTTCTTAGAAGCTTATCTCTTCAGTGTGCTCACAAAGATGCACCTGAATGATTCGACGTTCTCTGATATTTGAGGACAAGTATACCAGGAGCTGTGTCTGTGTAGCTCAAACTTGCCCAAACAACAGAAACCAGCGAAACCAGCAAGCTGAGGAAACTGATTAGATGTTAGCATTCAGAGTCAAACGGAATAGTTTATGACACGCCAGTTGGAATCAAACCAAGACATGGGAGTTCAGGACTTGCCACTGGCAGCAAAAAGAACATAGCTCCCTCTTCCCAGGAACCCTATTTTGGCTCAGCTTTAGAAGTCACACATCATGATCTTTTCTTCTCTTTCTTCCCCCATGTCTCTGTGCAGACTGACCTCATCCTGACCGTCTGTATTAGTTTCCTAGGGCAGCCATAATAAATCACAACAACTTGGTGGCTCAAAGCAACAGAAATTTATTCTCTCACAGTTGAGAAGGTCAAAAGTCTAAAAATCAAGGTGTTGGCAGGGTTGGTTCATTCTGAAGGCTTGAAGGAGAATTCATTCCATGCCCTTCTCCAGACTTCTGCGGGGTGCTGGCAGTCCTTGGTGTTTTTGGCTTGGGGGTGCAGAACTCCAATGTCTGCCTTCATCTTCACATGGCCCTCCCTCTGGGTTTCTGGGTCTGTTTTCCCTTCTCTTCTAAAGATGCCAGTCATTGGATTTGGCTCCTCAGTCCAGCCCCCACCTCCAGGATAATCTTATTTCAAGACACTTAACTTAATTACATCTGTAAATACTATTTCCAGATAAGATCCCATTACAGGTTCAGGGATTTAGGACTTGGACGTATCTTTGGGGAGAGGGGTGGCACAATTCAAGTGACTCCTCAGTCTAAGGGAAGCAATATGAAGTGGTAGTAAAACATAGGACTTTGGAGATCTTTTCCTCGGTTGGGGTCCCACTTCTGCCACTGACTGGCTCTGTGGATTTTGGTTAAGTGCTTTACCACTCTGTGATTCATTTGGAAAAAGGAATGACAGTCTTTTCACAGAAGTATGAAAATCCTTTTTTATAGCAATAGGAAGTATTGAGATGTAATTAAACAGATGTAGTGTCTAAAACAGTTCTAGCACAGAGAAGTGGCGAGCAAATAGGAGATTCCTTTTCCTTTCCTTTGATCTTATCCATCCTGTAGACTGCAGCTTTGTGGGCTTCTTGTGTCTCACTGTCCTCCAGTACCTGGTTTCTGAGACATTCACTGGGCACTCACATTGGTCAGAATTTTATCTAAGAAAATGCCAAATTTCCCAACCACATTATAAGTAGACATCTAATTATTCTTTGTATGTTTTATAGAATCCTGTATGGTGCGTTGCATTCAGTAGGTAATCGATGTATGTTTGTTAATTATTATTTTATGAAAAATGAAAATCTCACATTTAAAGACTTCCAGAGAGGGAAGGGAAAAAAAACCTCTTTGGAAAATTATTCCTGTGTGTAAATGAAAGGCAGAGCCCACAATTTAAGCAGGTTGATGTTCCTCCTAGTCCGATGGTATTTTGCTTTAGGGATGTGGCCATTTCAGGCTGCTGGGAATTAAGTGGCTGGAACCAAATGGTATCAGTAATCAGGCCAGTCAAGATAAAGTCTAGGCAGGAGGAAAAGTATGAAGTAGGGTCTGGAGTCTGAGAGAACATAAGAGAATTCTCAGGATGTGGGCAGGAATACTAACAGAAAGATTTGGAAACAAGGTTCCCATAAGCATGGAGACTTATTTTCCAAGAAGGTTTCTCATCAGATTTTGTTTTAACAACTCTTTGAGAGAGAGTCTTATGCCTTTATTTGTTAGTGTCCAGATTACTTTAGTGTACTTGCTTGGTAAGTCCATCTGAGAATAAAATTTCTCTAGTCAGACCCTCTCATTCTTGAATCAGACACCGAAGGTGTGCTCAGGAAGATCTGGGAAGCCCGCAGAGAGGTCTGCACTCTGTGTTGGCTGAGGGACCATCCCTCAGGCTGTTCATTACTGAAATGCACTCTGCTAAAAGTTAGCATGAGTCTGGCTGCAAGGACCGTGACATCCTTCTCTGAACCCCTCTTGCCCAGCCCAGCCTGGGCTGCCCTCTGAGAAAGTTGCCAGCCTACCATATTGAAGATAAATGTTGCTTAGCCTTGTCCAGATGACAGAGATTCAGCCATGCCAGGTTCACACTTGCTTAGGCAATTCCCTCTTGGACGCCGAAGCCTGGTGAGGCAATGGATATCATTAGCTGTCAGGGGTGTGCTGAGATCAGCTTGCAATGTCTGCTGAGATCAGCTTGCAATATCTTCTGAGATCCGATTGTGTGCATCTCTTCTAAACTCTGCATTCAATGACATCACAGTAACAGCTTGAAATCAACTCTAGTGGGAGTATTTTCACCATGGAAATTGGCAAGCTTTACAAATCAGGGCTCTCTCTCTTCCCAGTCCTCATCCTACCCCACCTCTGGGCATGCTGACATAGCAATCATTCATTCTTCTGGGGAGACTCTCTTCATTCAGCTTCCAGGAGGCCATGTTTCTCAATCTGCTTTTCTCATTTCTTCTTTTGACACTGGAATGCCTCAGGATTCCATTCTTCAACCTCTTCTCTTCCTACACTGATTCCTTAGTGGTCTCATTCAGTTACATGTCTCTAAATTCCATCTTTATGCTGAGGACTCAAAATGTATGTTACCATTTTGGACTCCTTTGAATTCTAGCCCTGTATATCCAGTTGCCTACCTTATTTTTCCACTTGGATGTTAAGTAGACATCTCACCTTAAAATGAGTAGAATTGAAATTCCTTCCAGAACCTGCTTGATCTACAGTCTTTTCCATCTTAGAATGGCAACTTCCAGCTTCTCAGGCCAAAAACTTTGGAGTCATGTTTGACATCATTATTTCTTTCACAACTGCACGTGCAATCCACCGGCACATCCTGTTGGCTCTGCCTTTGAAGACATCTGGAACCTGACCACTTCTTATAATTGGCGGTACTCTCCAAGTCTAGATTTTTGCAACACTCTTTTAATTGCTCTCCTGTTTCTCCCTTGGATGCTTACCACCTTTCACTCAGACTGAAAGTCCCAGTCGTTACAACGGGCTGCCAGGCCCTATTGAGTTGACCCCTTCTTACTTCTCTGACCTTATCTCCTACTGACTCCATTTCGGGCACATGAGCCTCCTCTTGGTTTCCACAACATGGTGGGTTTGTTTCCATCCTCAGCCTGTGTACTGGCTGTTCCTTCTGCTCTCCTCCAGGAAATCGCTTAGTGTGCTTCCTCCTCTCTTTCATCAACTGTCTCAACTGTTATCTGATTCTTACTGAGGTCCACCTTGACCATTTTTTTTGGTAAAGAAACAGAAAACAGTAGTAAAAAACAACAAAAAAGGCCACCCTGAATACCCACTCCCACCTCCCATCCCCTGCTTTATTTTTTTCCATAGCACTTATCACCTTCTAACATATATATCATTTATTTATTTCATTTATGTTTTCCCCTCTCCTCTGGAATATAAACTCTATGAGAGCAGGGATTTTGGTCTGCTTGGTCACTCTTGTATCTCCAGGGCTTATAAAAGTCCTGATCTACAGCACAGTTGATTCTCATTATTTGTGATATAAGTTATGCTCTATAAACTCACTGCAAACAATGAATTAGCACATATTGAACCACTGCTCCTAAAGGAAATGCAGGTTTAGGTTCCTGTGAACCTCTAGTTACATTTTTGTCAACTGATCAATAGATAACCTTACTTTATGTGTGTTTCTGATTAAAGATGCCTTACTTAATATATATTGTTGATTCCTCAGCATTGAGCTCACAGCCAATAGCACTTTAACTCATGCCTGAGCAAGGTGTATCTAACACATGTATTTTCTCTGTAAGGCACATCACAGCCTTATTGTTTTTAGGAATACTAGACTTGAGGGTCATTTTTAGAGAGTGAAATTACTAACAAAACCACAAAAGTTTGAAAAATAAGGCACTAGGTTGACCGTAGAAGATCACTTATTTACAGTATGAGAATGGAAACAAGAGGGCAGAGCATTGCCTTGTTCAACTTCCTCTGTTAACGTGCACATAAGGTAACTCAATATTTTGCCACTTGGTGCATGCCTACAAATGCCTGCAAAAGCTCTGTGAATATTGATTTGGGGGTTACAAATAAATTTTAGTCAGTAGGCAAATTTACAAATGCAAAAATCTTCAAATAGTGGGGATCAGCTGTATATTCTCAACATCTACTTATTGAGAATATAAACTTGATTCTCTGAAACTAACACACACGTGGCCTCTGGAAATCTTGAAGTTAAACATCTGTAGGGCCTCTACCTAGTGTAATTTGGATAGTTCCTTAGAGCTGCATGTCTTAATGTCTTCTTCCACTTTTTCCTTTTCTTGGTTTAAAAGGCTAGGAAAGGATTCACTCCTTTGGGCTTCAAAACATCCTCGTTATATTGAACATGTGTTATAAATAATCAGGACTGGAAACAAAGAAGGCAGGGTGAGCTGAGGAGAGGAGAAGAGCAGATAGCACTTCCTCATTTGTGCATTAACACATGTTGAGTGGCAAATTGTATTTTCCAAAGATGGCCAATGTCTCCTATCATCTGTGCTCTTCTACAATGTGACCTTAGTTCCCCCTCATCAAGACGTGGAGTCCACTTGAATTTGAGTGGGCTTGTAATTGTTCAAACAGTAGAGTAGGGAAAGTGATACTGCTTGACTTCTGAGGCTAAATCATAAAAAGAGACGCAGCTTCCTCTTAGTTTTCTAGAACACTAGTTCTTGGAGCCTTGAGTCTGACTATCTGGGGCCACCATGTTGTGAACACACCAACCCATGTATAGAGGCTGTGGGTAGGTAATGAGTCACCTGTCCTAGTCTTTGAGTCCTATTAGCACAGAAACCAGACCTGTGAGGGAGGGAGGCTTGAGATGATATTTGCTCCCAGCCGTCAAGTAACCATTGGCCTTTGCTTCTTTCCAGCTAGGGTCTGAGACACTGTGGAACAGAGACAAGCCATTTCTACTGTGTCCTTTTTGAATACCCGGCCCACAGTATTCCTGACCATAACAAAATGGTAAGGGATTAAGTGGTTAAAGTCATTACACATTTTGAAGGTAGTTAATTCTACGGTAAGTGACCAGACAAATGGGTCTAAATTCACTTGTGTTGCTAGCGTCATAAGACAAAATTACAACAAATTTGGTTTAAAGATCTTAATTGTTGCCTGTGCTTTTGAGGTCTTAGCCATAAAATCTTTGCCTAGACCAGTGTCCTGAAGCATTTCTCCTGTGTTTTCTCTAGTGGTGTTATAGTTTCAGATCTTACATTTATGTCTTTAATCGATTGTGTTGATTTTTGTATATGGTGAGAGATAGGGATCCAATTTCATTCTTCTGGATACGGATATCCAGTTTTTCCAACACCATATATTGAAGAGAGTATTTTTTCCCCAGTGTATGTTCTTGGCATCTTTGTTGAAAATAGTTTGCTATAAATACGTGGATTTGTTTCTGGGTTCTCTATTCTGTTTCACTGGTCTATATATTTTTTTATACTAAATACCATGCCATTTTGGTTACTATATGTAACCAAATGTAGTATATTTTGAAGTCAGATTGTGTAATGCCTACCACTTTGTTCTTTCTACTCAGTATTGCTTGGCTATTTGGGGTGTTTTGTAGTTCCATATAAACTTTAGGATTATTTTTCTATTTCTGTGAAGAATGTTATTGGTATTTTGATAGAGATTGAATCTGTAGATTACTTTGGGTAGTATGGTCATTTTAACAATATTAATTCTTCCAATTCATGGCATGGAATGTCTTTCTGTTTGTTGGTGTCTTCTTCAATTTCTTTCATCAGGAAGAATTTATTAAATTTGATTAAATTTATTCCTAGACAATTTTTATAGCTATTTTAAATGGGATTACTTTATTGATTTCTTCAGCAAGTTAAGTATTGCTTTATAGAAATGCTATTGATTTATGTATGTTGATTTTGTATTCTGCAACCTTATTAAATTCATTTATCAGTATAGCCATTATAGAAAACACTATGGAAGTTTCTCAAAAAATTAAAAATAGAACTATCATATGATCCGGAAATCCCACTACTGGGTATTTATCCAAAGGAAAAAAAAATCAATATATCAAAGGAAGACCTGCACTCCCATGTTTATTGCAGCACTATCCACAATAGCCAAGATATGGTATCAATCTAAGTGTCCATCAGCAGATGAATGGATAAAGCAAATGTGATACACACACACACACACACACACACACACACACACACAAAATGGAATACTATTAAGCCATAAAAAAGAATGAAATTTTGTCATTTGCAGGAACATGTATGGACTGAAGGGCATTTTGTTAAGTAAAATCAGCCAGGCACCGAAAGACAAATATTGCATATTCTTACTCATATGTGGGAGCTAAAAAGATGGATCTCATGGAGGTAGAGAAAAGAATGGTAGCTACCAGAGGCTATGAAGGGTGTGTGGGATGAAGAGAGGTTGGTTAATAGGTACAGACATATAGTTAGACGGAATAAGTGCTAGTATTCAGCCTCACAGTAGGGTGACTATAGTTAACAAAAACATATTGTATATTTCAAAATAGCTAGAAGAGAAAATTTGAAATGTTCCTAGATCAAAGAAATGATACATGTTCAAGGTGATGGATATCCTAAATACCCTGATTTGATCATTACACATTCTGTGGCGGTATCAAGATATCACACATACCCCATAAATATGTATAATTGTTATGTATCAGTAAAAACTTTAAAATATATATGAAAAAACATTAATTTGCTTTATTTTTGATTCTATAATTGGGCAGCACTTTATTCCATAAAATAGAATGAGTGTTCTCATGAGCCAAGAAGAGATGGTTGGTTTTACAGACAGGAAAGGGCTGTGGAAAGCAGAAAAAAAAAAAAAAAAAAAAACGTGGATTGGTCATTTCAAAGTTTCTTTTCATGTAAAGGTTAAAGCAGAGGGGACTTTCTTGTCATGCTGGCACTGGATCTAGGTCAGTGTTGGAGACGATGTCTGGGACTCAGGGCCTTCACAGATCACAGAGGCTGGTCTTGCACAACCTCTAAAAGGCCAGGCCAGGCCATGGCTTACCCAAGGGCATGAGCCCAGGGAAGCCCTAGGTCTTTTCCTGGCATCTCAGAGGGAACCATGTCTTACTAGCTCAGGCTAGACTTGCATATTAATCCATTGAGTTGACTTTGGATCTTACAGGCTCAAGGGGTGGTCTTTGGGAGCAGGAAGTGATCAGGACCCTGGTCAGATTCATATATCTGCAACTGAGCCCACTCAAAGAAATAAATGGAAAAATTATATTTTTTTGGTTATTTGCCTTAAATGTCACATATTATCATTAGGCCAAAGGCCTTCTGAGGTATATGCATGCAAGGTGATTTTTTAGTTTTTTTTTTTTTTAATTCTTTTTCTATAAATTTTAATGATTGATGACTTGAGTATAAGACAAGATGATCCACTCTGCAGCACCAAAGCTGGGCAAGAGAAGAGATCAGAATCTGGTATGAGACTGAAAATCACTGTGGCAACCAGCTTCAGTGGGGCAGCTGGAATTGGCTCTGAAGAAAGTCTGTTCCATTTGTATAGCAGACAGGAGTCCATGGGGTTCCCATCAGCTAGCACTGGGAGAGGGCTTCAGAGGCAGCTCGGGCTGCTGCTGGGCTGGTCTAGGGGACCGGGGAGGAGGGAAGATGCCTGTGAGGCAAAGCAGAAGGGCCTCTAGACCTCAGGCTGAGGGTCAGGGAAGACCTATCTTCCTAAAGCTGCTGGGGAATAGTTAGGCTAGCAGATCAGAATGGGTCAAAAGAATAAACACTATGGCAGAGGCTATTGTGGATTTGGGGAAGGGGAGAGAGGATAAAGGGAGGAGAGATCTGCAGCTTGTGTGCCTACACTCTTTCTCAGAAGCCTAGGCCTGGGAGCTGGTTAGCAGCAAGAACACACAATAGGTAAAGCCCCATAATTGTCCTGGCTCCTGGCACTGGGAGAGTGACTTAGTTGTCATGGTGAGGATCTAAGAGTATCACCTGGGCAGAAATGTAAGGAGCACACCTGGTTTTGGCCAGTCATTGCCATGTTTGCAATAACATGGCTGTGGGCCAATATCGTTATGCAACTTTGTGACTTGACTTGGTCATTGAGCAATGAACAAGGTCCTATTTGAAAGCTAAGGTCAAGCTTATGAAGCAATGCCAGCTTGTAACATCGTCCAGGTTAATTTAACACAGATGAAACCAAGACATATCTTTACTATCCAGGAGTAAATTATCCCAGGCACAGGGAAAGGTGAAGTAGGAATGTTTCTTTTGGTGTCTTCCATGTCTAGTTTCAGAGACCCCATTCAGCTCCCATCTCACTCTGTATCTCACCCCTTGCTTGTGCTGTATTCTCTCAGGGCCATGACCCTTCCTTTAGTCTTCCTCCATCTCTCCATCCCTCTCTCCTTCCTTCTTTCCTCAAATATATTTTTTGAAACAGTACTCATGATTTTGTTTACGTTTTAATTTCAACTTTTATCATAGATTAAAGGGTACACATGCAGGTTTATTACATGGGTAAATTGCATGACCCTGAGGCTTGGGATCCCAATGATCCCATCACCCAGGGCATAAGTATAGGCCCCAACAGGTGGCACTTCAGCCCATTCCCCCTGCTCCCTTCCTTCCCCATCTAGTGATCCCCAGTGCCTATTGTTCCCATCTTCATGATCATGTGTCTTCAATGTTTAGCCCCCACTTACAAGTGATAACATGCAATATTTTGTTTTAGGTTCTTACATTAGGTCATTTATGGAGGTCATAATGCCCTCCAGCTCCATCCATGTTGCTGAAAGGACATGATTTCATTCTTTTTTATGGCTGCGTAGTATTCCACGGTGTATTCATACCTCATTTTCTCTATCCAACCCACTGTTGATGGGCTGTTAGGTTGATTCCATGTCCTTGCTACTGTGAATGGTGCTGCAGTGGACATATGAGCACGTGTGTCTTTAAGATAGGATGAATTATTTTCCTTTGGTAGTGGGATTGCTGGGTCAAATGGTTGTTTTATTTTGAGTTCCTTGAGAAATCTCCAAACTGTTTTCCACAGTGGCTGAATTAGTTTGTGTTTCCACTAATAGCGTATAAGCTTTCCCTTTTCTCTGCAGCCTCATCAGCATCTATTATTTTCTGTCTTTTTAATAATAGCCATTCTCACTGGTGTGAGATATTATCTCATTGTGGTTTTGATTTGCATTTCTCGAAATTATGGAATGATGCATAAATTTGTGTGCCATCCTTGTGAAGGGGCCATGCTAATGTTCTCTGTATCATTCCAATTTTAGTACATGTGCTGCCGAAGCGAGCACTTGAATATTTTTTGAGCACCCACTATGTGCCAAGGGTAAAGCGGAAAGTCTCTTCTCGTATGGATCTTACGTTCTAGTCAGGTGAGACTTACGTTCAATGGGTCTATGTTTGTTTGTAGTATCAGGTGGTAAAAGGTACCACGAAGGAAAATGAAATAGGGAGAGGGTATACTCAGCATGGCCAGGGAAGACTGGTCTGACAGGATGCGCTCTGAGCAGAGCCTTGGAAGCAGTGAGGGGAAAGCCAGATGGATATGTGGGGGCGAAAACAAGGGGGGCCCAAGGCCTCAGGTGGGAGCCATTCTCGAATCAGCAGGGAGGCCTGTGTGGCTACTGCTGAGTCAGACAGAGAGGAGGTGGGAAGAGATGAGGTCAGAGGGAACTGAGGGTCAGATGGTATGGTAAGAGCTGGCTGTATCTGACTCAGCTTCAGGAATTTGTGTTCCCAGGGTCAATTTTCTTAGTGGCATCTTAATTAATGAAGATACATCAAAACTAAAATGAATGAATCTGAAGTGTCCTTTCAATTTTGGGGGAGAAATACGTGAACAAGGGGCCCTTCCCTTCAGACCCCACGGGTATCTGCTTTTGAAAGCTTTGCTTCCTTTCTCCTCTCTAAAAGTTGTTCCAGGCTGAGGTGCTGCGGGGGTGGCAGGAGAAGGGGGACTTCCTGCCGCAGGAACAGAAAACACCAGACTGTTCTCTGGCAATGAGCCTCCTCCCACCCCGCAGACATCTCAACGGGGGCGGTGAGGCAGGAGGTGGGTGAATCGGTGAATCGTCGTATGTGGCCTGGCCCCACTGCCCCTGCCCTCCTCACAACGGGCCTCAGCGTCTTGTGGCTTGAAACCTCTCAGGTGTCAACTAGTTCTTTTTCCTGAAGCAAGGGCAAGCTTTGGGATTCTCTAAGCCTTGAAAAAAATGTGCTCACAGACTTGTGGTAATCTCATGGCTCTCACTTGCTTTTCTGGAATTCTTTCACTTTACATCTGTGGGGCCGAATGACCAAAAAATGTTCAGCTAAGTTTGCGTGTCAAAATAAATTATTGAGCATTTTGTTTTTCTACTGAGAATGGGAAACCCAAGGGGCCAAGTGGCATTTTAAAAAGTATGCATTTGACCTGTGGAACAAGAGACAGCCTTTAGTTCCAAACAGGAAAGTCAGTGGCAGTATTTAATCAAAAGAGGGATAGAGCTCATGCTTTCTTTTCTTCCTGTTTCTTTTTTAAAGGACCAAATTCTTGACTGAAAGTTCTATTTTCGTGAGGAATGAAGGCCTTTGTATAAGGAATGATCAGTCTCTCCCAGTACTTTTCTTCCTTACTGAAAACAAAATCTAAGAACTTCTCTTACTAAAAAGCTACCTAAGAACTTCTGTTCTGTCTTTCTCCTTGTATGTGTTTGAGATACCAAAATTCACCCAAGAAACAGAGAAAATATCACATGAGCATCAGGAATAGATAAAAACGACTAAAACCAATAAAGCCAACTTACCAAAGAGATTCTGCCTTGTGTTCCAGATCGGCACGTACTTGGCCTTACTTGCCTGGTGATGTATTTCTACCCCGACATCTGTCTTTTCTACTACACATAATTTCTGCATCATCCCTTGTTGCTTCCCTTACTTGAGTTTTTAAACCCCAGACTATTTACTGGATTTTCACCTTTATAAGCTATCACCATCTCTGTAGAAATTTCTGACATCAACTCATTTCTGGTCACCAGTCATTGCTTCAGAGTTGGTCTTAATAATCATCCTCACCTTCCCAGGGTTACTCTTTTCAATACAGCGCCCAACAATATCCCGCTCTTACACATGCTCATCCTATTCCACCAAGATGACTATATCCCAACCCAGCCAGGGGCTAGCCAATATAGTATGGAATCCCTTGAAAATGAAAGTGCTTGTGCTAGACGTGAAGCATTAAAAATCAGGTGAAGATCCAGGATTTGTGACGCCCTTGATGACAGAATCATTTTGATTCCTTCTCATGGCTTACAGGAGGGAAGGACAAAGTGAGCCACCAGTCCCAACAGTAGATACTTTTTGATGATGGTTTGTATTTCATCTTCCAGGGACCAAAAGATCAGTTTTAATATTCCAGTTTAATTTTGAAGGCAGAAGCAAAAAATTCTTCTGAGACTCCTAAGTGCAAAGAACCAACTGACTCTGTTTCTCTTACTTGATTTTCTTGCTGCCTTAGCAGCCCCTTTAGCATCCTTCTCTGCTTAGGCCATTTGTTAGAAAGGTAGAGTGAGAGCTAAGCATGAGTATAAAAAAGAATCATGGAAGAGTACTTTTTATTCATTATTCACTGATTCAATAAATATCTATTGAACATCTACAGTATGATTGATACTGGAAATATGTGTGCCAAAACAGACACAATTCTTGATTTCATGACAGTTATAATTCAGTAGGGGTGTCGTACCTGAATGAAAGAATCATGGAAATAGACGTGAAATTACAAATGTTATAGGGACTACAAATGAGAGGTGCATTGTGTCAATGTGAGTTATAAGTGCGAGATTGACTGGCCAAAGAATTCAGGGACGGCCTCCCCCAGAAAAGGACAATTGATTTCAGGTTTGGAGGAGGTGATGAGGAGAGAAAAGACCATTTAATACAGATGGAATAGCACAGGCAAAGACCAGAGGCAGATACACTCCAGGAAATCCAGAACAGATAGGACCAGGACAACAGAGAGGGATAGGAGAGAGCAAGGAAAGCATGGTAACATGAGTCAGGTAGGGACCAGCCCATGTTAATGATTTTTGTTTTCATCCAAAAAGCAATGGACAACAATTTAGCCTTCTTTAAAACTGTGTGTTTGTGTGTGTGTGCACGTAGAGAGGGAGAGAGACAAATACAGAGAGAGAATGAATTAGATTTGCATTATTAGATTTGCATTTCTAAAATGTAAAGCTGGCAATGATTTGGAGAATGGATTGTAGCAGGGCAAGATTAGATGTGCACAATAAATTTGGAGCTATTTCATAATGCAAGTGAGAGGTGGTGGGAGCTAAAAACTGGATAGAGGCAGAGAGATGGCAATGGAGAGAAGTGGAAGTAAAAAATCAACAAAATTGCAAGATGGAATGTATATGGGGAATGAGGAAGAGAGAGGTGTCAAGGTGTCTATATTTCAAACATGCATAATTGAAGTGATGGTGGTGTAATTCACTGAAATTTATATCACTAGAAGAAGTTTCCCATTTCATATTGTGGGGGTGTGTGTGTGTGTGTTTGCACATGTAGGCAGGCCAGAGAAATCACAACATTGGTTCTGGACATAGTGAGATAGATGTGTTATTGAAACAAGTAGCAATTAGTCTGAAGTTAGAGAGGAGGTCTCAACTGAATTTATATGGTTTTGAATCATCAGTGCATAGGTGGTGATTGAAGCATAGGGTGTAGATGAAAATGCCTAAAGAGAAAATGTAATGTGAGAAAATATAAAATAGAAGATTGAGCCATGAGGATCTATGACATTTAAAAATCAAGTAGAAGGTAATGAGTGTTCAATAAGGTGGACAGAATCCCAAAGAAGTAGTAGGAAAACCCAGAGATCATTGTGTCACAGGAGCCAAGAGAAGGGAGTTTCAAGAATTTACAATAACCAGCGCACAATCAGAAATTACTAGATATCTGAAGTAGCAGCAAAATGTTACCTGTATCAAGGAAAAAAATTAACAAAAAATAGAAACAGACCC
Organism: Hylobates moloch; assembly: GCF_009828535.3. Taxonomy (NCBI): domain Eukaryota; kingdom Metazoa; phylum Chordata; class Mammalia; order Primates; family Hylobatidae; genus Hylobates; species Hylobates moloch. The sequence continues at coordinate 86,975,005 of NW_026652290.1, forward strand.
AGAGATGTTGGAATTAATAGACTAAGACTTTAAAACAGCCATTATGCATATGTTTACGGGTTTAAATAAAAAGATAAACATAATGAGTAAACAAATGGATACTCTCAGTAGAGAAATGCAAATGATAATAACAATAAAATATCTCAAATAAAAAGTTCACTGGATGGGCTTAGCAGCGGAGTGGACATTGAAAAAGAAAAGATCAGATCAGTGAACTTGAAGGCAGAATAGTAGAAACTATCCAAACTAAAGCTAAGAGAAGAAAGGCTAGAGAGGTAGTCTCTGTTATCTGTGAAATGGTATTAAGGGTTCAAATATGAATGTAATTAAAGTCCCCAGAAAAAGAGGAGAGAGAGATTTGAGATAAAAAAGAGAGACTGGAGATAAAAAAAGTTTTGAAAAATATGCAGTCAAAATTTTTTCCAAGTTTGATGAAAAATATCAACATGCAAATCCAGGAAGTTCAATGAACACCAAACAGAAATGGAAAATGATGGCAGCTGCTTGACTTCAAATCTCCCCATACAACTTACAAAACCCTTAAAAAGAGTGAAAATAGAAAATAACATTATGGCTTTAGCATTACTAAGAATTGGAGAATACTACAAGCTGTAAATTATCAGCAAGTAGAAAAATGCACCATATTCTAACAGTTACCTTTTGCCTACTGCTTCAAGCCTATGGGTATGGAAAGTGAAGTAGGGAAGTATTAAAGAATGGTATCAAAAATAGTAGAGGGCATTAAGGACTTACATAAGGTATGCACACTCTCAAAAGAAAGCCCAACAAAGTTAAGAAAGGCTCTACACAATTTGGAACTTGGCAGTTCACACCACCAGCTGCAGGGAAAAGATTTGAAATGAGTGAGGCCCAGAAGTGGCAGCCCTGGAGAAGCACTGCTTCTTAGGAAGAATGAGATACAGAGAAGTGGTGGTATTCCTCGGTGCAATAGCAGTGAAAGGAAAGAAAAAAGAAAAGATAAAATTAATGTTTCTAGGAAAAAAGACACAGTAGTCCCTTTCTTTTTCTTCCTAACTTCACCATCAACATCTTCCATAAAAGAAGCTTCACAGAAAAGGGCACAACTCAAAGGAGATGCTGCTGTCACATGAGGAACTCTCTGCACAGAATGAAGAGGTACAGAAAAATAGCAATCATATCCAAATAAAATTGTTGTAAAAAGTGAACCAAGGTAATTCAGCTGAAGAAAATACTCCCTCACCTCAGGGGCAGGGTGTGGTGGGGGGAACAATGAGCTGAGGAAAATTGTAACATACTACTCCCACAAAAATTAATTGTCCTCAAAATAGAATTTGGAGATATATAAAAAGAATCAGACATATAAAACTGAATCAAAAATATAAAACTCAGCAACATAAATAGATCAAGAAAGAAGAAAAGGAAGAAACGAAATGATAGTCATTGAACATAGGAAGAATATCAAAGAAAATGGCAAAACCATACCAGAAATGTAGACAAAATTATGAGGCCCAAGGGAGAATAAATTTAAGTGGAAATTTAATAAAAGGCATGGAAGAAAAGCAGGAAAAAACAAGACAGCAAAAGGGAGGTAAAGAAAGAAATAAAAAAGGTCAGAGGAAAGTGATCAAAGTCGAAGACCGGCCAAGGAAGAAAAGCAGGAAAAAACAAGAGAGCAAAAGGGAGGTAAAGAAAGAAATAAAAAAGGTCAGAGGAAAGTGATCAAAGTCGAAGACCGGCCAAGGATGTCCAACTGGAGTTCTTGAACGAGGAGAGCAAAACAATGGAATATAACTATTATTTAAAATTATAACCCAAGAAAACTTTCTGGAAATAAATCAGGAATTGAATCTACAAGTGAAAGGGTTCACTTGAAAAAGTTGACCTGGCATTATTATATCAGAGCCATATCCTAGTAGAACTGCTAAGCATTAAAGACAAAGAAAAGAATCCATATGGCCTTTTGGAGGAAACATAAAATAGCTTGAAAGGAGAAGAGGATTTGACTGACATTGGATTTCTCAACAACAACAGACAAATAGAGATGTGAGTGAAGCAGCACTTTGAGAAGCTTGAGAAAATGCAAGTCAAGAACTTTATATCTAGCCGAGCTGTTCTTCAAATATTAACAATATAGAAAAACAGTTTTGAAGATGCAAGAACACAAGAATACTGTGGTCACGTGTCCTTCCTGACGAATCCACTGCAGAATTAAGTGTACTTTATTCAACTAAGAGCTGAGTGTGGACACTTCAGCAGGAGGATTGAAGGTGCGCATTTCATATGTAGATCTAGGACTAATATAAGGTTGGAGATATGGGTATAAGAATGGTAGTTAAACACTGCATTTTCTAACAGAACAGAAATGGTACACTTTTTAAAATGGGAGAAGTGGGTAAGAAAGAAGAAAGTAGAATAAGATCATTGAGTTTACACCGTAAGTAATAGGGAGCCAAAAGATACATTTAAAACTGACAGACCAGAGGGTAAAAGATTAAAAAATTTTTAAAAAGGTAATAAAGAGTACTACAAAGGTAACCATTAGAACAAAATTAAACATTTTCCTAAATACCAAAAGGAATTTTCCAAAAAGGAAAGAAAGTACACAAAGAACATTTTAAAAATAGGTTTGATGATTAAATTCTGCCAAAAAAGAACTAGTTTTTCAGTTTATTTTATACAAAACAAGAAAAATAAATGCAAGTGGTAAGCTCCTATGCACCAAATGTTTAGCTTAGAAAAATAAAATACTCCTAGGAAACAATTTATCTTTTGTTCACAGGACAGTCAAATAGATCTAATAGCACATCAGTTCTAGATGAGTGCTTAAACAGAATGAAAAGCATCCCAACAGCAGCTACTTTGCACCAACCACTTACTATGTCTAGCTGCCTGCTGGTCACTTTATAGTAACCCTTCACTGCAACACTGAGGCATTGTTTTTATGGATGAGCAAATTGAGACTCAGAGAAGTTAACAATTAGCAGTAGGTCACTTCATTGTAAGTGGCATAACCAAACTTTCAGCAGAAGTGTGTTGACACCAAGGCAATGTGTCTTTGCTACTTTGTGGAAGGACACTGTTTTCCTTCTGTATCTCTCTCTGTCATCAGGTTCTAGCCCAGAATACTGGCCATTTTTGAGCTATTCACCTCTGTTGGGATTTGCAAGCATTGAGTGAAATTGTGAATTTGCCTGTCGCTGACTCCAGGGAAGAGATGAGTCAATCAACTCTGAATAATCAAGATTTCCAGATCTAAAGCCCCCTTGCCTCTCTCTTTCTCAGCTACCCATCAAATAAGAGACCCCGTTGGAGAACCAGAAAGGACATTTTCCAAGCTGTCTGAAATCCCGGTTGGTACTCCAGGTTTCAACAACTGCAGCACAAGGAGAGACAGCAAAGAACATCCTGGCCTTTGACAACCCCCTGCCTTGTAATATACCGAGGTTAATCAGACCCAGGACAATTTGGAAGCGGCTCTTCTGCCACAACTTGGGGAGTGGAGTAGAGAAGGCCATAGGAGCCGCAGCAGGTAGGCCACATAGCCTGAGTTATGGAATCTACCTCTAGTCTGTCTTCCAAATGTTTCTGGGGTGTCAGATCTATGGCAGCCTGAGGGGCATATTCTGAAGCCATTTCCCTCCCAGAGATCTCTGACTTCTTTCAGCTTCTTGATGTTATTACACTAAGAGAATATGTACACCTCCTTACAGCAAATGCTGTAGTTATAAAACAGTTCACCAAAGAACCTGTATTTCCTTGAAAACAAAAAGACAATGCAACAAGAAAAAGCATTTAAAAAAGATCTTCAAAGGGGCTTGATAATTGCATCATTTAAAGGACCTCAGGGAAGTCTCAATGCTACATAGGGCCTGGGACAAGGCACCTGAACTCCATGCCTTGGTGAACTGCATTTCTTTTAGCTTCTATGCTTGGAATCAAGCTATCCCCAGTGTATGCTGAATTTTGAAGGCCGATTAGCATTTCTGGCTCTTCCCTGCTGCCATCACCCTACTTCCTTGGGGACCCCAGGCTCTCACTGTAGAAGACGCTCAGACAGACACACATTGCCCAAACATACTACCCTGCACACGTGCTAAACTCTGAGGCTCCTGTGGAGTTGTGCGTTGTACTCCTCAGCTCCAGACCACTGTGTCCTGCCCTGGCCTGCACCCAGCCCTGATGGAGGCCCCAATATATGTGCCTCAACCCACACAGGCCCCAGAGTTTGGCAAAGTGTCCCACGCACAATAACTTTTGAGTCAGTGGTGCCTGCCAACCTACCCACCCCCCACCATCTGCAATGTCTTGGAGCCTACTAATGAACTAATTAATGTATCGTACATATTCCTGATATGGTAAATTCACGGGCTCAGGGAAGCCTATTTTGTATTTTTTCTAATTTGTACTTCCCCCGGACAGTTTACCAATACCCTGCTGCAGGCGTTTACATTTAATGTCATCAGGAAGCAGTGAATATAAATGTGCAATAAATGTGCAGCTGTCCTTGGGTTCTGCACAAGCAGTACTTTAAAAGTAAATAATGAGCTAAAGAACAAACTTAGAGGGTAATTTCCAACCTCCTTCATGTCTCTAACACCATGAAGTTTTGCTGTATTCGTTGCATCTTTTGGCATTGTTCAGATACTACGTGCCTGGATTCTGTTTCTTGAACTTGTTGGGAAATGGAATAATATTGGGGATGGCTCCGAGCTCCTTATAACCATAGCATTAGTTTCAGAGTGTTCCCTGTAGTAATAATAAAAAGCTTCAAAACATGCTGAAAATGTTTTAGAACATGGTAGCTTCAAAGACATTTGTTAAAAGGATAGGCTGGTCTGCATGCTGGCTATTTTATTGCTTTTCTAAACTTGGGTGAACCCCTGGAGGAGAAGCCCCAAAGAGGGGGTAGTTCCACCAGCCCAGGATGGAGCAAGGTGGACAAATCACAGGTCTGCTGGAGACAAGTGGTCAAGAGAGCATGGGTCACTGCAAAGCAGAGCCGGGGTCAGGCAGGTTGAAGGAAAGGCACAAGAAAAGGACACCTCTCTGTCTGCCATAATGCCAAGGTCATGCTTCTGCTGCCTGGAACCTTCTGTCTGGCAGGAGAGACTCATATTTCTTCTCTTTAAGACAGGATGATAATACACATTTGGGGATACAATTAAGAAACATGATATTGGAAAGTTGCTGACCAAGTGCCACCTAGCATTCCGTCTCCTGTACTAGCCACATGCCCATTCCTCATGGCTGCTGCTAGCCCCATCCAAGAACCGGGGCCCCAGCCTGGCAGGATAAGTGTGGCTCCATGTTTTAAGCTAGAGAATTTAGGACACTATGATCTGTTGCTGTGTCAATCTGAAAGCTGAGGGCTCTGAAGGGTACAAGGTACCCATTCTCTGACTCTCACTCTCAAAAGCCCTTTTCTCCCTGGGTCAACATATGGTTGGTGCCCAAGGCCCTTCCTAGGAAATGGAAGCCAACAGTGATACAAAGCACTTAGGAGGCACACAACCACAAATGTGTGAGGTTTGCCTTCCCATATTTTCTGGACCCATGTTCAAGGCTGGAACTCTCTAGTTCATAAAGGGTTTTACTCTTGCAGGAGTCAGCAAACTATGGCCTGTGGGTGGAGGGCCAGATGGGGCCATGCTCATTCATTTACATACTGTCTAATGGTTGCTTGAAAATCACAGAGTTGAGTAACTGAGACAGACTGGAAGGCCCACGCAGGCCCGACCTTCACAGAAACAGTTTGCAGGCCCCTGATTTAGAGTAAGACCAGTTCTCCCGGGGGCAATGGATTGTCTTTGCTTTCAGCCTGACCAATGCCTCTGGGTAGGGGTGGAGAGGGAGCCCATCTCTCTAGTTGATTCTGATGAGAAGAACCAGGGTGGTCTACCTGGAATGTGAGCCTCTGATGTTCCGGGCATCTGGCATGCCCATTTCTTCCACAGAGCAGGATAGAAGCTTCTCCCAGCAGGGGGTCTTGACTATTTGGGACCACTGTAAAAGAAAAGTAAGAACAAGTGATTCGTGTTTGTGTTTCCTGTAAAATGAACATGGTTATCAGTGCTATTAACCTGGTTACCACTGAATTTGACGCAGATACAGCCAGTTCATGTTTCAGAACTTCATGAAACAGGCCTGTGCCTTCAATCAGAGGCAGCCCAAATGACAAAATTGCCAACGCTTTCTATTTGCAGTGGCCCAGGAATTATCAAATAACCTTAATTCCTATTAAATTCCTGCCTGTTTACCATTGCCTAAACCTTGAGGCAAAATCTAAATCCAAACCATCACAGGTAATCTCCAATCTCACATATTTTTCCAAAAGAATCATGTGTTAGGAAAGGATGATTGATGGCTCAAAAGTCACCAGTGCCGATTCTTGTGTTAGCAACCAGGGTTGAGGTCAATGCTTAGAACTGGCGTGGGAAGATGTTCTCAAAACCACAGCTTTGTGCCTTTGTGGTTATGTAACAGCCTCCTCCATACAGAGGATTACTACAAATGGGTGCTTCCTGCTGCTGTCTCATGTTGATGAGGCATTTTATATTCTAAAGGAATATTCTGGAGGGAGGAGGTTGGTGAAGACTGGTATAGAAGAGAGACATTTTAACAAAATATTCATATTTATCTGGTCTGTAACATGAAATCTGCATATTTTGTATATTAATTAAGTCATCTTTATAAGTTATAAATGATACTAGTACAGTTAAGTCCTCACTTAATGTCATTGATAGGTTCTTGGAATCTGTAACTTTAAGCAGAACAACATACAGCAGGTTCATAAATAATGTCACTTCCTTTAACGTTTTGTTATAACATTGATGAGAAAAAAATGCTTTTGTTATATGTCATTTTGCTCAAAACTATAGTTTCCAAGAATCTATTGATGACATTAAGTGAGAACTTACTGTATAATAACATTATGTTAGAGTTTAGTGGGCTCCCAAAACGTCTTCTCTCACCAGGTAGACAGTTCTCTCTTTCTTTTAGAGATAAAAGAATTGAGCCACACAGAGGCCGTATAACCAGTCAGAGTCCCACTATGTTCCCACCTACCATTCACCACTAAATCCTTAGTCTGGCCGCAGAAAAGAGAAAATATTTATTTTCTCAAAAGTCAACTTCGTTAGACTACATTGACCCTAATAAGAGAATTCAGAAAGCAACTCTTAGACTCAACTTTTTCTGCTTATTGCCACCACCGTACTCCCCCAGTCATATGACAAGAGTCGTTTGCAGTAGGAAGCAAAACCAGAAATGCACTTGAGCAGCCTTTCTATGTCCTTCCTTGCCTCGCCCTCGTTGGGGGCCTGCATGATGGTGAGTGGCCACATAAACAGTCCCTACATCTCCAGGAGTTCCCTTGGCCATGGCTGCTGGAATGACTCATCCTTCTCCATCTGTAGCCTAGGCTTTCCCCTTCTCCTTAATTTCCATGAGGGAGCAGTCTTAGATCAGAGCTTCCCCCAGGGGACAGGACCACAGCCCTCCCTAAAAGGTCCTGGATCTGGTATAAATCTAACCATGGGAGAAAACAGAATTCAGTTAGAGACAACATCAAGGGCAAACTTGAAGGGGAGTAAAAATCACAATATGGGTGTGGGAACTGGACCAGAGTTACAGTGGTCATTTCCTCCCCACCACATCTTCTTTGTGAACTTTATCTTGCCCACTACCCCAAGGGGCAACCATGTGGCTCATGGCCCTGGCCACCAATAACTGAATTGGGAGTAGACCCACTTTAGACATGACCCACTTAAACCAATCAGACATCTTTATCTAGAACTTGGAGTTGGGACGCAGAAAGCCTGAGGACATTTTTTTATCTGTGAGTACTAGACTCACAAGATTCTGTGGACTCACAAGATTCTGTGGGCTCAAGGATTGAGTTAGACAGTCATTTAAGGTCATGTGCTAACAGAGTATGCTTGACGGAGGGGAGAGAATGGAGCAGAGACAAAGATAACTGAGAGAAAGAGAGGAGGAAGAGCAGCTCCAGACTCTAGCCCTTCAGTGATCCAGGTGCAATTCTTCAAACGGGGTTTCATAGTATTCCCTTATCACTGTGCAAGTAATCCCCATTTACTTAAGTTATTCTGAGTAGGTTTCTGGCCCTAGCAATTGAATGCTCCCCCACCATAAGATGAAATGGCTAGGGTGGAGCTGGGAGGCAGAGGCAGTGAATTAGGAAGCTAGACGGATTTTTCCAGAGAAAGTAAATCCTAGAGTCCAAACATATGCATGCTAGCCACACGTTCCAAATTTTAGGAGACAGCCCTGTTTCAAATGTGCCAGCTTGCCCAAATTTCTGTTCAGGCAATTGTGGTATATCTGTTTACATATATAATTTTAGCATTGGGAAGGCCCTCCTAAGTAAGACACAAACCTGGAAACCATAAAGTAAAGAAAAGATTGACAGATTAGACTACCTAGCCCGAAATTTTAAATTGCCTTTGACAAAAGCCACCGTCAGCAAAATTAAAAGTGAAGGGGCAGCTTGGGATCTAAGTGACAGCTGGAGACCCCCTGCACACTACAGACTCCCTCCTGCTGCAGATCAGACTTCTGGACAAGTCCGGCCCTGGCTTTGTGGCTGTCATGACTACTGAAAATGTCGTAACTGTTGGCAGCAAGAACATGACCTCTTGCTGTCCCAAAATGAGGAAATGAAAGGGAAAAAAGAGGAAATGGGATGAAATGAAAAATGGATGAGAACAACAGAGAGTGAGCAAGAAACATTGAGAAAGACAAAAAAAATGAGCTGTTTATCGCTCCTCTGCTTCTGGGCCTTCTCCTTTGTGCTACCCTAGTGATGTGCTCTATTAGTCCATTCTTACCTTGCCATAAAGAACTACCTGAGACTGGGTAATTTATAAAGAAAAGATGTTTAGTCAGCTCGTGGTTCCTGTGGACTGTACAGGCTTCTGCTTCTTGGGGAGGCCTCAGGAAACTTACAATCATGGCAGAAGGTGAAGGGGAAACAGGCCATGAGCAGCAGGAGAGGGGCAAAGGAGATGCTACACACTTTCAAGCAAACAGATTTCCTGAGAAATTGGGGGAATGGCACTAAACCATTAGAAACCACCCCTGTGAGAACTACAAACCACTGCTCAATGAAATAAAAGAGGATACAAACAAATGGAAGAACATTCCATGCTCATGGGTTAGAAGAATCAATATTGTGAAAATGGCCATACTGCCCAAGGTCATTTATAGATTCAATGCCATCCCCATCAAGCTACCAATGACTTTCTTCACAGAATTGGACAAAACTACTTTAAAGTTCATATGGAACCAAAAAAGAGCCCACATCACCAAGTCAATCCTAAGCCAAAAGAACAAAGCTGGAGGCATCACGCTACCTGACTTCAAATGATACTACGAGGCTATAGTAACCAAAACAGCATGGTACTGGTACCAAAACAGAGATATAGATCAATGGAACAGAACAGAGCCCTCAGAAATAATGCTGCATATCTACAACCACCTGATCTTTGACAAATCTGACAAAAGCAATGGGGAAGGAATTCCCTAATTAATAAATGGTGCTGGGAAAACTGGCTAGCCATATGTAGAAAGCTGAAACTGGATCCCTTCCTTACACCTTATACAAAAATTGATTCACGATGGATTAAAGACTTACATGTTAGACCTAAAACCATAAAATCCCTAGAAGAAAACCTAGGCAATACCATTCAGGACATAGGCATGGGCAAGGACTTCATGTCTAAAACACCAAAAGCAATGGCAACAAAAGCCAAAATTGACAAATGGGACCTAAGTAAACTAAAGAGCTTCTGCACAGCAAAAGAAACTACCATCAGAGTGAACAGGCAACCTACAGAATGGGAGAAAATTTTTGCAACCTACAGAATGGGAGAAAATTTTTGCAACCTACTCATCTGACAAAGGGCTAATATCCAGAATCTACAATGAACTCAAACAAGTTTACAAGAAAAAAACAACCCCATCAACAAGTGGGTGAAGGATATGAACAGACACTTCTCAAAAGAAGATAAGATATTTATGTAGCCAAAAAACACATGCAAAAATGCTCATCATCACTGGCCATCAGAGAAATGCAAATCAAAACCACAATGAGATACCATCTCACACCAGTTACAATGGCCATCATTAAAAAGTCAGGAAACAACAGGTGCTGGAGAGGATGTGGAGAAATAGGAACACTTTTACACTGTTGGTGGGACTGCAAATTAGTTCAACCATTGTGGAAGTCAGTGTGGCGATTCCTCAGGGATCTAGAACTGGAAATACCATTTGACCCAGCCATCCCATTACTGGGTATATACCCAAAGGACTATAAATCATGCTGCTATAAAGACACATGCACACGTATGTTTATTGCAGCACTATTCACAATAGCAAAGACTTGGAACCAACCCAAGTGTCCAAAAATGACAGATTGGATTAAGAAAATGTGGCACATATGACACCATGGAATACTATGCAGCCATAAAAAATGATAAATTCAGGTCCTTTGTAGGGACATGGATGAAACTGGAAACCATCATTCTCAGCAAACTATCACAAGGACAAAAAACCAAACACCACATGTTCTCACTCATAGGTGGGAATTGAACAATGAGAACACATGGACACAGGAAGGGGAACATCACACTCCGGGGACTGTTGTTCGGTGCGGGGAGGGATAGCATTAGGAGATATACCTAATGCTAAATGACGAGTTAATGGGTGCAGCACACCAACATGGCACATGCATACATATGTAACAAACCTGCACATTGTGCACATGTACCCTAAAACTTAAAGTATAATAATAATACAATAAAATTAAAAAAAGAAACCACCCCTGTGATCCAATCACCTCCCACCAAACCCTCCCTCCAGCACTCGGGATCACAGTTCAATATGAGAGTTGGGTAGGGACACAAAGCCCAACCATACCATTCCACTCTTGGCCCCTCCCAAATCTCATATCCTCTCACATTGTAAAATATAACCATCCCCTCTCAACAGTCCCCCAAAGGCTTAACTCATTCCAGAATTAAAAGTCCAAGTCCAAAGTCTCATCGGAGACAAGGCAAGTCCCTTCCACCTATGAGCCTGTAAAATCAAAAACAAGTTAGCTACTTCCAAGATAAAATGGGAGTACAGGCATTGGGTAAATCTCCTTTTCCAGAAAGGAGAACTCAGCCACAACAAAGGGGCTACAGGCCCCATGCAGTCTGAAACCCAGCAGGGCAGTCATTAAATCTTAAAGCTCCAAAATAATCTTGACTCCATGTCTCACATCCAGGCCACACTGATGGAGGGGGTGGGCTTCCAAGGCCTTGGGCAGCTCTGCTTCTGTGGCTCTGCAGGGTACATCCCCTGTGGCTGCTTTCATGGACTGATGTTGAGTGCCTGTGGCTTTTCCGGGTACATGGTACAAGCTGGGGTCTGGAGGATGATGACCTTCTTTTCACAGCTCCACTAGGCAGTGCCCTAGTGGGGACTCGGTGTGGGGGCTCCAAGCCCACATTTCCCCTTTGCACTGCCCTATTAGATATTCTCCATGAAGGCTCTGCCCCTGCAGGAGACTCCTGCCTGGACATCCAGGCCTTTCCATACATCCTTTGAAATCTAGGTGGAGGCTCCCAAGCCTCAACTCTTACCCTCTTTGTACTTGCAGGCTTCACACCACATGGAAGCCACCAAGGCTTGTGGCTTGCACCCTCTGGAGCAGCAGTCTGAGAAGTATCTGGGGCCCTTTTAGCCACAGCTGGAGCTGGAGCAGGTGGGATGCAGGGTGCCGTGTCCCAAGGCTGCACAAAGCAGCAGGGCCCTGGGCCTGGCCCCATGAAACGATTTTTCCCTCCTAGGCCTCCAGGCCTGTGATGGGAGGGGCTGCCCCAAAGGTCTCTGAAATGCCTTATAGGCATTTTCCCCATTGTCTTGACTGCTAATATTTGGCTCCTCTTTACTTATGCAAATTTCTGTATTGGGCTTGAATTTCTCCCCAGAAAATGGGTTTTTCTTTTCTACCCCATGGCCAGGCTGCAAATTTTCCTATTTTTTATGCTCTGCCTCCGTTTTCAATATAAGTTCCAGTTTCAGGTCATTTCTTTGTTTATGCAGATGAGTTAGGCTTTTGGAAGCAGCCAGGCCACATCTTGGACACTTTGATGCTTAGAAATTTCTTCTGCCAGATACCGGAAATCATTTCTCTCAAGGTCAAAGTTCAACAGATCCCTAGAGCAGAAGCACAATGCCACCAATCTCTTTGCTAAAGCATAGCAAGAGTTACCTTTACTCCAGTTCCCCATCTCCATCTGAGACCTCATCAGCAGCCTGGCCATCTCTACCCATATCACTATAAGCATTTTGGTCAAAACCATTAAACAAGTCTCTAGGAAATTCCAAACATTTCCTCATCCTCCTGTCTTCTTCTGAGCTTTGCAAACTGTTCCACCCTCTGCCCATTATTCAGTTCCAAAGCTGTTTCCACATTTTCAGGTATCTTTGTAGCAATGCCTCACTTCTCTGATACTAATTTTCTTCATTAGTCTGTTCTTGCATTGCTATAAAGAACTACCTGAGACTGGGTAATTTATAAAGAAAGATGTTTAATCAGCTCACAGTTCTGTGGGCTGTAAAGGCTTCTGCTTTTGGAGAGGCCTCAGGAAACTTACAATCATGGCAGAAGGTAAAGGAGAAACAGGCACACCTTCACGTGGCCAGCAGGAGAAGGGCAGGGGAAGTGCTACATGCTTTCAAACAACCAGATCAGCTGAGAACTCTATCATGAGGCAGCACTATGGGGATGGTGCTAAACAATTAGAAATCACCCTCAAGATCAAATCACCTCTCACCAAGCCCCACCGTCCAACACTCGAGATTACAATTTAACACGAGATTTGGGTGGGGACACAGAGCCAAACCATACTATGCACTAACTCATTTAAGCTGTTGTTATCTTAGTCAGGGGCTCACTGTAGAATGGGAGTGGTAGGAAGAAATATTGAGTGGTCATAATGGTGGCTTAGAATTCAAACCCATTCCATGTGACCCCACACCCATGCTTGGCAAATTAAATCCATGATGATCCAAAGGGTTTCAAAATTGATTTTTTTAGGTCTAACCGTTTCCTTCCCATTCTTATCATTTCCTCTTCCCGTAAAGAAAATTCCCTTTATTGGGTATTCAATTAGGAAAAGAGGAAGTCAAATTGTCCCTGTTTGCAGATGACATGATTGTATATCTAGAAAACTCATTGTCTCAGCCCAAAGTCTCCTTAAGCTGATAAGCAACTTCAGCAAAGTCTCAGGATACAAAATCAATGTACAAAAATCACAAGCATTCTTGTACACCAATAACAGACAGAGAGCCAAATCATGAGTGAACTACCATTCACAATTGCTTCAAAGAAAATAAAATACCTAGGAATCCAACTTACAAGGGATGTGAAGGACCTCTTCAAGAAGAACTACAAACCACTGGTCAATGAAATAAAAGAGGATACAAACAAATGGAAGAACATTCCATGCTCATGGGTTGGAAGAATCAATATCGTGAAAATGGCCATACTGCCCAAGGTAATTTATAGATTCCATGCCATCCCCATCAAGCTACCAATGACTTTCTTCACAGAATTGGAAAAAACTACTTTAAAGTTCATAGGGAACCAAAAAAGAGCCCGCATCGCCAAGTCAATCCTAAGCCAAAAGAACAAAGCTGGAGGCATCATGCTACCTGACTTCAAACTGTACTACAAGGCTACAGTAACCAAAACAGCATGGTACTGATACCAAAACAGAGATATAGATCAATGGAACAGAACAGAGCCCTCAGAAATAACGAAGCATATCTACAACTATCTGATCTTTGACAAACCTGACAAAAACAAGTAATGGGGAAAGGATTCTCTAATTAACAAATGGTGCTTGGAAAACTGGCTAGCCATATGTAGAAAGCTGAAACTGGATTCCTTCCTTACACCTTATACAAAAATTAATTCACGATGGATTAAAGACTTACATGTTAGACCTAAAACCATAAAAACCCTAGAAGAAAACGTAGGCATTACCATTCAGGACATAGGCATGGGCAAGGACTTCATGTCTAAAACACCAAAAGCAATGGCAACAAAGGCCAAAATTGACAAATGGGATCTAATTAAACTAACGAGCTTCTGCACAGCAAAAGAAAATACCATGAGTGAACAGGCAACCTACAAAATGGGAGAAAATTTTCACGACCTACTCATCTGACAAAGGGCTAATATCCAGAATCTACAATGAACTCAAACAAATTTACAAGGAAAAAAAACAACCCCATCAAAAAGTGGGTAAAGGATATGAACAGACACTTCTCAAAAGAAGACATTTATGCAGCCAAAAAACACATGCAAAAATGCTCATCATCACTGGCCATCAGAGAAATGCAAATCAAAACCACAATGAGATCCCATCTCATACCAGTTAGAATGGCCATCATTAAAAAGTCAGGAAACAACAGGTGCTGGAGAGGATGTGGAGAGATAGGAACATTTTTACACTGTTGGTGGGACTGCAAACTAGTTCAACCATTGTGGAAGTCAGTGTGGCGATTCCTCAGGGATCTAGAACTGGAAATACCATTTGACCCAGCCATCCCATTACTGGGTATATACCCAAAGGACTATAAATCATGCTGCTATAAAGACACATGCACACGTATGTTTATTGCGGCAGTATTCACAATAGCAAAGACTTGGAACCAACCCAAATGTCCAACAACGATAGACTGGATTAAGAAAATGTGGCACATATACACCATGGAATACCATGCAGCCATAAAAAATGATGAGTTCATGTCCTTTGTAGGGACATGGTGAAACTGGAAATCATCATTCTCAGTAAACTATCACAAGGACAAAAAACCAAACACCACATGTTCTCACTCATAGGTGGGAATTGAACAATGAGAACACATGGACACAGGAAGGGGAACATCACACTCCGGGGACTGTTGTTGGGTGGGGGGAGGGGGAAGGGATAGCATTAGGAGATACACCTAATGCTCAATGGCGAGTTAATGGGTGCAGTACACCAACATGGCACATGTATACATATGTAACAAACCTGCACATTGTGCACATGTACCCTAAAACTTAAAGTACAATAATAATAATAAAAAAAGAAAATTCCCTTTATTCTTACCACCCACTAGAATGGAGACTTGAAATTAGGTTCTTTTAGCTTGCCAAATGATAAACAGCTCTCTCAAATTAAGCCACATCTCATCCAGAGAGAAGGCAATAAAAATAGTGATTTATGTGGTCAAGAGTACAGTGAGACATTTTTATAGCATCACAGATGGTTTTCCAAATTGCAGAGCAGCTTTATTTCTTTCTGCAAATCTCAATTTCTCAGTCCACAATTTGAAAATAATAAAGCTGCCCTCTTCCTACTTCTCAGGTGAATTGGTTAAATCATGAAAGTCTATAAATAAAAGCACTTTGAATCCTAGAGAGAAGAGTCAAATGATAAAATAATGCCATTTTTCATCCATATGATGAAATTATATAAGGTCCCCCATATAATGGAGACCTTATATAATGAGAAGGCTAGGCATATTGCAATGTTTGTGGGGAAATGATGTGGCCCAGAGAACACCTGCCTCCTTGGAGTGTCAAGCTGGGGAAGAGGACTCAAGTATATACAGAGTACCGTTATTTCAGATATATCTTTGATAGCTCTAAAGTAACTACTGGAAACACCTATGGGATGGCATGATAAGATAACTGAGATTTACATTTATACTTTACTCCTCCTATTGGTTTTAAAAAACAAGACTGCTTGAGTTTGGTTTTCATCATGGCGGCTTCAGTCTTAGTGCAGGCTCTCCACATACTCTCTGTTCCAACTTCGACCCTAGATGTACATGAGATCCATTCTCAGCACCTCTGGGCCCATTCCCTTCTACCCAAGCCAGGAGTGCTGAGTGCTGAGATTTAACAATCCAGATCAGAAGCAGCACCATACAGTGTTGAGAACACAGGCCCTGGAGAAAGTCTGCTGCGTGTGAATCCCAACTCGCCTCTCTGACCTGGCATATCTCCTTATCCATGATATGGGCATGGCACTAACATACCTACTCATAGGACTCTGGGGACAGTTAAAGGAGACAGGGTCCATAAAGCACTTAGCTCACTGCCTGGTACAATAAATGGTGACTCTTTTCATAGTCAACTGTGAGAAACATGGTGAAGGTGGGCAGGGTAAAATAGTTGGATTGGTGCTTCTTCTGCAGGTGGAATTCAACTCTTTTTGTGTTTGTTTGTTTGTATTTATTTTTCTTATAGCAAATTTCCTTTTTTAAACTGTGACCAAACAACAAATAGAATGATTGCTATGGTTTTACAATGTGCATGGCTGAATGAATATACCTTTGATAGTTTTTTATCATGTTTCTAATTGTTAGAAAAAAATTCTTTTTTTCTCTTCTGGGATTTCAGGGCATTACATTGGAAAATAGGTATTAAATTGATATGGGACAGAGGCCATAGCATATATCCTACAAAATCTGTATCTACACTCTTATATTATACTTACTTGCCCATATCTTTGAACTTGGGGCCAATCATAAGATCCTACATTCTAGAGTTCCCAGAAAAAGAACATAGTAATTGAGTATGTAATTGAATATTGTTGGCTGGGCGTGGTGGCTCATGCCTGTAATCCCAGCCCTTTGGGAGGCCGAGGTGGGTGGATTACTTGAGGCCAGGAGTTTGAGACCAGCCTGACTAATATGGTAAAACCCTGTCTCTACTAAAAATTCAAAAAAATTAGCTGGGGGTGTTGGCGTGTGCCTGTAATCCCAGCTACATGGGAGGCTGAGGCAGAAGAATTGCTTGAACCTGGGAGGTGGAGATTTCAGTAAGCCGAGATCGCACCACTGCACTCCAGCCTGGGCAACAGAGCAAGACTCTGTCTCAAAAAAAAAAAAAAAAAAAAAAAGTTTATGGGTGAGTATTGAGCTAAGTGCATTATCTCATTCAATCCTCAATCTTATGAAGCAAATACTATCATTAGCCCTATTTTACAGAGGTGGAAACTGAGCCTTAGAGAAGTAAGTAATTGCCATAAGTCACACATCTAAGAAGTGAAAATTTGAACCAAAAGCATCTGGATCCAGAGCCCATGTTTTAGAAACTTGCTGTGGCTTTGATGCATCAGAATGTGGGAGCTGCAGGCCTGCGTGGACTAGTCTTGGACTCTTTTTAGTTTTTTTCAAACACACACTCAGCTAATTTGAAACTAACAGTCTTGCTGTGTAAAAGGAAAAAATGGTGTTAGTCTTGGATTCTTCACTGCTCTGCCATCCCACAGCAGCTGATAGGTTCATATGAAGCCACTGGCAACTGGTGCCAAGTTACCAGTAAGAAAATCAGACACTTTGATCTATCTATCAATTGGAATGTGCATGTCCAGAATATATCTAGATATTTTTTAAAAAGCATTCAATGCCTAATTTTTAAACAAACTCCACATGCAAAGAAAATGCCCATGCATTTCTTTAAGCAGAAATATAAGTTAGTGAATTTGTTTCTTCTTGATAAAATGGTTAGAATTTGCTTAGAAATTCCTTTTATCATAAAGTAAAAATTATCAGCTTTAACCTTCTCATTTGTCTTCTACTGCTTCTTTTCTTGTTCTTTATTCTCATCCATCCCCTTCTCTGTCTTTGCCTCTACTCTTCCTCTATTCCTTCATAAGAATCTAAGCAACTCCTTTAAACATCAATTCAAATGTTCTTCCCTTGGATAGAGATCACTTCCATCCCCTTCATAACTAGCTGGGCCTAGTACCTTTGGGTTAGCAATTTTGCCAGAGATGTTGGAGAAAAAGGGGGTAGCATTTCCTCTTGAAAATCCAGCCTGCCAGGCATTTATGATCTCATGCTGGTTTCGTAAGGCCCTGCTGTCCCTCCAGAATAGAGGCCCACAGCACTCACTAGGAACTAGGCATGGTGAACTTGCTTGCCCAAGCTCTCTAGTAGGTGGCAGATTTACCCAGGTCTGCATGACTTTAGAGCCTATTCTTTTAATCATTATACCTTACTGTCTTTATAGACAAGGTCAGGCTCTCTATGCTTCTGTGAGCCAATTTTCCCTAGGAGTGTAGATAGTTACTATAGAGACACCAGGTGCCACCTGCTATAGCCCTCAGAAGTGGCATCAGACTATGCCTGGGCTTTCTGTTTTTAGAAACACACTCGTGTGTTTCTAAAAGTGACAATGAAAGGTTCTATTGTGTGTGACAATGAAAGGTTCCATTTGTAAAGGCTGGAAGAGCAGAAATCCCCAAGTGCTAGAGAAAAGAATGTGGACAAGTATATGGTATCCAATCACCGTATGTTAGAGCTGAGTTGGGCTTTAAAGATGATCTCCTCTAACCCCTTTATTTGCAGTTGAAGAAGTTGAGGATCTGAGACATTAAGTGAATTGTCTGAGGACACACAGCCAGTTTGTTAGATGCAGAGCCAAGAATGAATTTTTTTCATTCAGAATAAGCTGTTTTTTGCAGTCCACCTTCACTCTACTTGGGGTTCATTTCTTTTTAAGAAGTCTCAAAGATTAGAAAATTGAGTCATTTTGAGCAATATAATGTCATAGTGTACAATTCTGCTGAAAGTAATTATAATAGCAATGCCAGCAGATCTCCCAAATCCATGGGTTTCAAAATGTTTCCACTTTTTGCTAAGCTAATATATAGAATTTCAAAACCATATTTATACCACATAAAATTTCCAAAGAGCTGGGCAATTTCCTATAAAAACTCAGTTGTGCACTGATTGCCAAGTTCGAAAACTCAGGGTTTCCTGGCAACACCCACTTGGGCTCTAGGGAATGCGAACTTCTGAGCAAACAACCTCTCCTGACTTACCAGCTCCATCAGCAGCCATGACCTGAGTCACAGCGGCCCTTTCTGATGTTCTTGTCTCTGTTGCTTCTGTTTCTCAAGAACCTGTAATCTTGCCTTAATCCCTCATCAGCTGAATACCTCCTACATGCTAAACTCCTGGAACGAAAGGTCCACATTTCTCTCATGCTAGGAGTTTGGGACTAGAATTCAGATGAACTCATTTCTGGTACTGGTTCAAAAGCTAATGAGCCCTCTAAATTCCCAGGTCCTTAGTTTCCTCACGGGTAAAATATAGACAATAACTCCTACCTGTTCATCTTTCAGGGCTGTTCTGAAGATTTTCAACATCTGAAATTCACAGGATCATGGAGACGAACTAATCCATCATGGAGACGAACTAAACCAGATGCGTCTAGCCCCTCATGTTAGAGTTGAGAAAACAGAAACCCAGGATTTGGGGACTCCTTTGAAGTCATCAAGGTCCTGGTTGATGGCAAAATCAGGACCAAGCTTCTGATCCTCCCAAATATTCCTTCACTCCTCAGTGCTGCCTGTGATGAGAAAGATCAAAGCATGCATACAATTATAAATCATGACACAGAGGCAACATGCAATTATTTAGGTACTAATTAATAGACTGTGTACCAAGTAAGCACTAATCAAATTTTTCATGCCTTGACATGGTAATAGCTTGTCAGGAATTTCTGAAGATGAAAAAACTATTTGTCTCAGGACAAATCCGTCTCCTTCCAGTAAATACAAGGAAAGGAGAAAGTGTAACCAGGGGTATTTAAGTTCAGCCTCCTCCAGCAGCCATCTGCTGCTTTTTTTTTTTTTAATGTTATTGACATGTAATTTACGTACCATAAAATTCACCATGTGCAGTAGTATATTCACAAGGTTGTGTAACTATCACTACCCTCTAATTCCAGAACATTCTCATCATCCTGTTGCTTTTTGAATGGCAGTATTGTCAGGTCGAGTACAGCTTCACTCACAGTGGCTCTCAGTTCAGGTATATTCTGTGCTATTGCTCGTGTATTGTTCTTCTTGACCCACATGATCAGATGCCCCAAGTTCACTCTGTATTTGAAGAGCTCCGTGTCTACTAAAGGTCTGATTCCCTACTGCGGGCCAGCAGTAGGAATGAGATGGTCACTAAGCCTCAAAATAAGCATTAGCAATGAGAACCTGAAAAGCAAAACTCAGCCACCAAGGCTAATTTGCAGGGTAAAAAGAGGAGAAAATTTCCTAAGCCAAGAGTGGGTAGAACTGGAAGTGGGAAGTGGGGCTGGTTTAAGGACTGTGGAGGGTTCTCCAAAGTGCCACTTTGTCCTGCTTTAGAGCTCATAGGTATGCTGGATCATCCTCCACCCCTATCACATCCCCCATTTTCGCTTCACCTAAGTCCCCTGGGATGCTGGAGCACCCACTGCAGGAGGCGCCTGAACTTCCCTTATCACAGTCCATCTCACCTGTGCACACCGTGATTACCTGCTGACTTGTCTGCATTCCTGAATAGACTGGAAGCTTCAAAAAGGAATAAGCCTTGCCTTTTTGGTTATTTATTCACCCGGCTTCTCAGCATCCTCTGGCACTATCTCAGTAAAGATTTCTTGAACAAGTTATTAATCTGGCCACAAGCCCAAATTTCTTTCTATATCCCTCTAATGTTCAAATTAAAGTTTGAGTGTGAGAATTTACCCGAGCCTCACACAGTTATTTATGGTGGATACACAAAATAATAATAATCCTGGGTCAAATCTGCTCTCCTGTAGCTTTCACTAAACAGCCCTCATTCTGATCCAAAGACCAAGAGAGAAGACATCTTTTCCCTCTTCTCTGTGGTACCCCTTTAGGTATGTGACATGAGCTGTCATGTCCTCTATACCTTTTATTCTCTGAGTTAACCAACTGTACTACCTTCAACAATTATGCATAACATACGAATTTTTTACTCATTTATTCAACAAATATTTTATGGCATGGTCTGTGTATAAAGCACTGTGCCAAGGCAGTGGGGGTGAGCAAAGGCATGGCACAGACGCTGCCCTAAAGAAGTCTATGGTCCACAGTGGTTGTGCTCTTCCCACTCTCTGGGGTTTCTTGAATTGGTCAATGTCCCTTTCCAGATGTGGTTTCCTGAAGTGGACAATATATTTCGAAGTAGTCTGAACAACACAGAGCTCAGAACTATAACTCATGATCTAGATCCTCTGCTTCCAAAAACTTTTGATTGTTCATGTTGTCCTTAGATAAATGCTCAGGGTGTACTAATGGTGTGTGTGTGTGTGTGTGTGTGTGTGTGTGTGATGTAAAAAGACATTTGGCTAACATTTTTGTAAGATGCTTGTTCTTTATGCTTAAACCAAATATGTGGTAGTATTTCTGGTGATCAAATCCTTACACATCCTTGAGTCCCTCTCCCGCTCCAAAAACCTCTTAGGAAATAAGCGGATTGCAATCGTCTTCATATCAAACTGAACTCATAAGAATGGACAAATTCTTTTAAAAAACAACCCAGGATATTTTACACTGCCACTAATGGTTCTTTATGATGTTTCTGAAAATAATTGGAAGGGAAGCATGGACATCTGGCATGTGAATGAACCTGTTTCCAATTAGGAGGGCTGTTTGTCTTCAAAGCAGAATGAGCACTGGGGTACTCTTGGATGTGCTCTTCTTTGATGATGCTTGCCCAGGGCCTGGCAGCCTCCGATCTTCACCTATTTGAAGCCTGGGGTCCGTGGGTAGGGGGTAGGCCACCTCCTTTTAGCTTCTGACCTAAACAACTTTGGTCCTTAAATTCCTTCAGGCGTTGGGCTTTTTGGTGTTTGCTTTGAAGCTGAAAAATGTGAGTTTTTTTGTTGTTGTTATGCTGTTTCCTGGGTACTTTCCGTCTGTGCAGGAGACAGCATCACCAAGAGCCAGAAGGTCAGCAAAAGAGAAAGTGCCTCTCATCCGTGACAACTGGGATAAATGTGGGAGAACTCAGTCAGACTTGGGTGGTCAGGAGACCCAGGAACAATTCCAGAAAAAGCAGAGTGCCTGAGAGTCATTCTGTTTTCTACTCTTTTTTTTTTTTTTTTTGAGACAGAGTTTTGCTCTTGTCGCCCAGGCTAGAGTGCAGTGGTGAGATCTGGGCTCACTGCAACCTCCGCCTCCTGGGTTCAAGCGATTCTCCTGCCTCACCCTCCTGTGCAGCTGGTACTACAGGTGCCCACCACCGTGTCCAGCTAACTTTTGTAGTTTCAGTAGAGATGGGGTTTCACCATGTTGTCCAGGCTGATCTCAAACTCCTGACTTCAGGTGATCCACCCACCTCGGCCTCCCAGAGTGTTGGGATTTCAGGTGTGAGCCACCGCCTTGTTTTCTACACCTAATATAACTTGTAGAAGGCCTTGTGCTGAGGACACACTGGTCATTTCACTGTTTAATATTTTCTAGTATTTTTTCTTTTAAACAGGTAAATAAATACTTACCTGTTTAATATTTTCTGGTAATTTTATCTTTTCTTTTTTTTTTCTTTTTTTGAGATGGAGTCTCGCTCTGTCGCCCAGGCTGGAGTGCAGTGGCACAATCTCGGCTCACTGCAAGCTCCAACTCCTGGGTTCACGCCATTCTCCTGCCTCAGCCTCCTGAGTAGCTGGGACTACAGGCGCCTGCCACCACGCCCAGCTAAATTTTTTGTGTTTTTAGTAGAGACGGTGTTTCACCGTGTTAGCCAGGATGGTCTCAATCTCCTGACCTCGTGATCCGCACGCCTTGGCCTCCCAAAGTGCTGGGATTACAGGCATGAGCCACCGCGCCCAGCCAACATCTCTTTATTTAGCCAATATTTATTAGGCACCAAATACGTGCCAGGGACTTTAAACTTTAGAAAGAACTATTCTCCTAAGTGTCTTAAAAAGAATCTGTAGTTTTCTGTTCTCTGTATGATTCCCAACGCACATACTGTGGCTCACTAACATTGCCCTGGATACAGTGACCCCTCTTTGAGGGCAGTTGAGGTCAGGAACTTTAGAAACCTCCCAAGTGTTGTTTCTTATCCTAGGAATTCATGGGCATGGAAGACAGGCTGTTGCCATGAACTCCCCACTGTACTTCTAGAAATTCCATATGGAACCCCGTGATACCTATAGCTATGTCTGAAAATCAGTGTTCTTAGTGAAAATAGAATTAATTTAAAAAAATGGTTACACAGACATTTTTTCTGATTGCAATGTTCTCACCAAAGATATTTTTTTATATATCCTCAACCAAAGAAATCTGGAAAAAAGAGAAAAGCACAAACTAAGAGATTAAAATCATCTACAATTCGATCATGCAGAGAAAACTACAGGTAAAATGTTGCTGTATGTACATCTCTTAATCTTTCTAGATCTGTTTTTGTTTAACAACAGTTTTATAGCCTACTTTTTATGCAACAATATATTATGAACATTTTTCCAGGCCATTGCCTTTTCTTCTATGGTATAATTGTAATGGCTGCATAGAATTCCATTGTACGTATGTACCATCATTGATTTCACTAATTGCATATTAGACTTTCACGTTGTTCCCATTTTTTTTTCACAAAAATATACTGGGGTAAAAATTATTGTTTCTAATTCTTTATTCCCATTCATTATTTCCTTATAATAATTCCCAGAAGTAGACTTTCTGGGTAAAAAGATAAGCCAAAATTTACGCCTTTTGAAATGTACATAGAGAAGCCTCGGGTTTTGAGTAGAAAGGTCCTTGTCCCTAGCTCTAACCCAACTATGTGACCTTGGGCCTAACTACTCCATCTGTTAAATGGGGAGCATGGTCATACGCCCCATTGCATTTCAACAGCTGATTCTGACAAGATACCGCTGACTATCTGCCCAGCAGCCATTCTTCACTTCATTCCAACAAACCCTGATTTTTTTCAGATATTCACCCCTTCCCCATTGCAGTCTTCGCACTTCCAGGTTAGGCCTGAATTGTCTAAGTATAATCTCACCCCCCTGCCAGTGAGAGAGGTTCAGGAATGGGCATATGCACCAATTAGGTTTAATAAGATTTATGGGGAAGTTTGCTGGGGCTCCTGGAAAATTCTTCGCCTTTAAGACAGAGCCATAGGAAAAGAGTCTCTCCCTCTAGATGTTGTCAAGCTTGGCCCTATTATTGCAATAGCCATGTTATCCCCAGCCTGAGAATTAAACTGAACACAGATGAGGCAGAGCTGAGAATCCTAAGGAAATGGGATTGGAACTGCTGAATTAGGCAAACTTGAAGCTTGCCCGGCCTCTAAATTTCCACTTATGAGACCGAATTCTGATGGCGTACACTCTTGGAATCAGTTAACTTTAATTTATAACCCCAGTTCTGATCATCATCTGTTTAATTTTCTTTCTTAATTATAGTAAATGTTTTTTTCTCTCATAGGCTTTCCTTCCAACTTCTCGTATCCTTCTCTTTCCTAATTTTGAAAAAAAAAAAAAATGATGTCTCAAGGGAATATTTGAGTGAAAAGGATAGGCCTTATGCCAGCAGTTCAGAAATGACTCATTTAAATCTGCAGAACTAAGAGAGCCCAACCCAGGCCTTCCAATTTGGTCATAGAATCAGGAGATTTGGGGCCGGGCGCGGTGGCTCAAGCCTCTAATCTCAGCACTTTGGGAGGCCGAGGCGGGCGGATCACGAGGTCAGGAGATCGAGACCATCCTGGCTAACATGGTGAAACCCCGTCTCTACTGACTTGGGGGCCCTGTATCCCACTACTCGGAGGCTCAGGAGAAGGCTGAACCAGGGGGCCACTGCATGAGCCGAGAGTAAAAAAAAAGAATTAGGAGATTTTTCAAGTCGGAAGGAAACTTGATGCTCAACAAGTCCTAATCCCATTTTGTAGATGAGGAAACTGAGGTTCAGAAAGATAGTATGAAAGTGTCGAACAGCTGGGTACTCCCCAGGCAGCCCCTTCACAAGACTTATCTGGTACCCCAGTTTGACTCCTGTCATATTTCAGTGGGGGGGGATTTAAGCCAAAATATATCACAATTGGTTCTTTGAACCCTTTGTTTCCTGGCAAATCAAAGTTCCCCATTTCTAGCAAGAACTCAAAGAGCAATGTTCCTATCACCACACTGGAAGTCCAGTCTTCTTTTAGACCTCACTAGTGATTTCTTTCTAGAAGTCCCTAGGGAAAGTCCTAACAAATAATCCAGACTTCTCTCTGCGGTGCCTGTGCTCTTGGTCTACACCCCTTTCTACCTTCTGTTACTTCAGTTATTATTTCTTCGTACTCTTTGCTCACAATCCAGGCTGCTGTCAACTGCCTCCCTGCCGCCCCGCCCCCGCCACCACCGCCGCTGCAACTCCATCTCTGCTCAGCCGGTGAGCCATTGTCCCGGTTCCTTCTGGCTGTCCCTGGATTGCCACCTACTCATGTTCTTTTCCCTCTCTAGCATGAAGAAAAACTCTTGTTCCATGGCAGCTGATTCTCCCAGGAGATCTGGGCCGCTGGTGGGCAAATTGCTGCTCTGTTCCCCAGCAAGCTTCTCCCTGGAACACATGTGCACTTGGGGGAATGGGTTTGACCAGGGCTGGTTCCAACCCAGCATCACGCTGTCTGTGGGATCACATCTCTTTCCAACATCCAGCTCTGACTCCCAGTCCCCTCTGTTTAGCTGCTTCTTCACATAGGATGCTTCTCAGAAACTTCACTTCCAAATTATGGGGTGGGATTCAAGCTGGAATTCTTCATCTATGATGAAATTTTAAAATGGTATTCAAAGTTTTCTGCAAAGTAGCATTTTATGGTACGCAAACCTCTAATTTTTATCAGACTCTCAAAGGGGTCTGCTAGAGACCACAGGCCTCTAAAGCTCTTTAAGTTCTAATGTTCTGTGACCCTGTGATTGCATAATATGATTTTGTGGCAAATTTGCCAAAAGCAGAAGCATTCAGTCACTCTCCCAAACTGCTCTATTACATTCCTAAGTGAGTACAAGAGTGTATGCAAGAATTTTAGCCTTATTCGCACAGAAGATATTATATTAAGAGAATAACCAAGGATTCAGCATCAAAAGCTTTATCAGCAAGATATTAGTACTCTACCTAGAAGACTATTCTAACCTCAAGTACTATAAATATTAGGAGATCTTTATTTTCATAAAAGCAAGATCATGGAAACTGTACTGGTGAAAAAAAGATGGTGCTTAGTTTTAGTTGCTTTTCAGTTGCTCTTTCTATTCAAGGAGTGGGATGCATGGGAAAGGTGGCCTGGCTCCCTTCTCCTCTGTGTAGCCTGTAGTTCTACGATTGGCCCCTAGACGGCGATCTTGTGTTAGTGAGGGGCATGGTAGCTAAATAAAGTGGGAGCCTGCAGTGACTGATGGCTGAAACTGTCAACCGATCAAATGTTAAGAAGTGAATAGAAGTGGTTTTTAACCATGGTTGCAAGATGAAATTGGAAAAGTAACACAAAATCTTCCTATATTACTTAGAAGGACATTTGGAAACACTTAGAATTAGTCTGTGTATTGAAAACATGATTTAAGTGTGATATTCAGAGGAACCTGTCAATTAAAGAATTTTTTAAAATTATGGTAAAATACGTATAACAAAGTTTGCCACGTTAACCATTTTACAAATGTGCAGTTTTTAAACCAAGTGCACAATCGGTAGTGTTAAGTGCATTC
Source organism: Hylobates moloch (assembly GCF_009828535.3). Classification (NCBI taxonomy): domain Eukaryota; kingdom Metazoa; phylum Chordata; class Mammalia; order Primates; family Hylobatidae; genus Hylobates; species Hylobates moloch. Next base: position 87,001,532 of record NW_026652290.1, read on the forward strand.
ACGTTGTTGTGCAACCAATCTCCAGAACTCTTTCCATCTTGCAAAGGTGGAAGTCTGCATCCATTAAACAGCAACTTTCCATTCCCTCCTCTCCCGGCCCCTGGCAAACAGTATTCTACTTTCCATCTCTATGAATTTGAGTGCCTCAGAGAAGTGGAAAAAAGTATTTGTCTTTTTGTCACTGGCTTATTTCACTTAGTATAATACTGTCAACTGGGAACTGCCAATTTTCATTACAAAATCATTTTTTAATTTGTAAAGAAAAACTGGCAATTAATAAAAACCATATGACTGGACATTGTCTCATGCTCACAGCTTCACAGGCAAATGCACTCATTCAAACCAGTAAAAGTGAAAACCTCCATCCACAAGACCCACCAGGCGGTCTCATAAGGCTCTATTAAACATGCAAACTCACAAGACTGCCAAGGCCCACTCTGGACAGCAGTTGACCCAGAAGATTCATAGGCCAGGAGGCAGGGCATGTCAGTAGGGCACATCCAGACTTCCTCTTCTGCAGGACCTCGCAGCAGACCACAAAGCCATCCACACAGTGGGCAGAAGCTGTTCTCTTTGGCCCCAGCAAGGACTGAGTTGTGAAGAAATGAGACATCAGTGGGGTGTGCAGGCCACACTATATCAGAAGCCCTGTATTTCACAGCAGCTAATATCTTTTGGAGGAACTCCATGGCCATAACTTTCATGGTCTTCTCAAGGTCATGTCAGTTATAAGGGGTCACTGCACTTAGGAAAACTCAAAAATATGGCTTCTTCTCTGGTATTTATAGTTGTCCCAATCCAGATACGATTTACCAATCAGAGCCCATTTGTACCTTCCTTTATCAGGTTTCCATGGGAACAGAGCTAGGAAGTTAGCCAAAAATCAAATGCTCATCCAAAACTGGAAAGGGTTTTGTTAATCCTTTATTCACTGCCCTTCACATAGTTAGATTACAAAGTCTGACAAAGCATCTAGTTAAATAGAAAGGAGTCAGAATGACAAACTGATATGAAGAACTAAATTACACAATGGCATTTGTCATCTCTTATTTGTCACAGCTGCTTTGGTATTCAAAATGGATGCAACTTTGCACAATGCCTGGCTACTTCTGGGGAAAAGTTTCCATTTCAAAACTTCATAAGAGAATAAATTATATTTGGGGGGTGGATTTAAATACAATTGGAAGAGGGTTTCTCTCTAAAGTAATTTCTATAGAAAATAGTAAACAGAGATTAAGAGAGCGAGGAAAAACAAATCTGGGCTCCAGAAGGAAGCCAGTTAAGAAAGTTGACTGCCAGAGGGCTGGTAATTCAAGAACAAGATGAGAGATATGGCTTGGGGGAGCCCCTTTCTTTATCCCTCACCTCTTTGGCTCTCCCTACTCCTTCTGCTGAAGTTTGGGATACTGTAGCTGGAGATAAATCTGTTCATTCCACAATGACATGTAAAACTTAACATACAAATACCTAAAGAGAGAATTATTACAAAGTCTAAGAACGCAGCATCACAAAATGTTTAAGTAGAAAGAAGTCACAGAGCTCACCTAGCAAGCCCTTTATCTTATAATGAAGAAACTGGGTCTCAAAGAAGGTAAGCAGACTGGTAATAATGGAGCTATGGTTAGAACCTCAGATGCCTGACACACAGCCGATCCAATATTATATTTTTTTCCTAAGAGGGGGAAGAGGAAGCATGTGGAAAGGGAAGAGAGCAGTGCTGACTTAGGAAGAAGGCAGCAGGGTAAGAAGGGGGAAGGCACGAAGGCATTGTTTCCTGGCAGTGGCTGCTCCCTTGTTGCAGGTTAGCTGCCCTTTTTGATGCAAGGCGAGGACTCCACATGAGTAGAAAAGGGCATGGGGCCAGTAATTTGTTAACTCTGATCTTGCTAAAAAGGAGTCTCTTTTTAATCTTCAAAAGAGAAAGTAATTTGCTCTTTATCATTCTTCAGGGGCTTTGGAACTGCACATAGAAAAACTGTGACTTCCTCAGGATACAAAATCAATGTGCAAAAATCCCAAGCATTCCTATACACCAACAATAGACAAGCAGAGAGCCAAATCATGAGTAAATCTCATTCACAATTGCTACAAAGATAATAAACTACCTAGGAATACAACTTACAAGGGATGTGAAGAACCTCTTCAAGGAGAACTACAAACCACTGCTCAAGGGAATAAGAGAAGACACGAACAAATGGAAAAACATTCCATGCTCATGGATAGGAAGAATCAATATCGTGAAAATGGCCAAAGTAATTTATAGATTCAACGCTATTCTTATCAAGCTACCAGTGACTTTCTTCACAGAATTAGAAAAAACTACTTTAAATTTCATATGGAACCAAAAAGGAGCCTGTATAGCCAAGACAATTCTAAGCAAAAAGGTTAAAGATGGAGGCATCATGCTACCTGACTTCAAACTATACTACAAGGCTACAGTAACCAAAACAGCATGGTGCTGATACCAAAACAGATATACAGACCAATGGAACAGAACTGAGACCTCAGAAATAACACTACACATCTACAACCATCTGATATTTGACAAACCTGACAAAAGCAATGGGGAAAGGACTCCCTATTTAATAAATGGTGCTGGGAAAACTGGCTAGCCATATGCAGAAAACAGAAACTGGACCCCTTCCTTATGCCTTATATAAAAATTAACTCAAGATGCATTAAAGTCTTATATATAAAACCCAAAACCATAAAAGCCCTAGAGGAAAACCAAGGCAATACCACTCAGGACATAGGCATGGGCAAAGACTTCATGACTAAAACACCAAAAGCAATGGCAACAAAAGCGAAAATTGACAAATGGGATCTAATCAAACTAAAGAGCTTCTGCACAGCAAAAGAAACTATCATCAGAATGAACAGGCAACCTACAGAATGGGAGAAAATTTTTGCAATCTATCCATCTGACAAAGAGCTAATATCCAGAATCTACAAGGACCTTAAACAAATTTACAAGAAAAAAACAACCCCATCAAAAAGTGGGTAAAGGATATGAACAGACACTTCTCAAAAGAAGACATTTATGCAGCCAACAAACATACGAAAAAAAGCTCATCATCACTGGTCATTAGAGAAATGCAAATCAAAACCACAATGCGATACCATCTCACGTCAGTTAGAATGGCGATTATTAAAAAGTCAGGAAACAACAGATGCTGGTGAGGCTGTGGAGAAATAGGAACGCTTTTACTCTGTTGGTGGGAGTGTAAATTAGTTCAACCATTGTGGAAGACAGTGTGGCAATTCCTCAAGGATCTAGAACCAGAAATACCATTTGACCCAGCAATCCCATTAATGGCTATATACCCAAAGGATTATAAATCATTCTACTATAATGACATATGGACATGTATGTTTGTTGCAGCACTATTTACAATAGCAAAGACTTGGAACCAACCCAAATGCCCATCAATGATAGACTGCGTAAAGAAAATGTGCCACATATACATCATGGAATACTATGCAGCCATAAAAAAGGATGAATTCATGTTCTTTGCAAGTGACATGGATGAAACTGGAAGCCATCGTTCTTAGCAAACTAACACAGGAACAGAAAACCAAACACTTCATGTTCTCACTCATAAGTTGGAGTTGAACAATGAGAACACACGGACACAGGGAGGGGAACATCACACACTGGGGCCAGTCGGGAAGTGGGGGCCAAGGGAAGGGAGAGCATTAGGAAAAATACCTAATGCATGCGGGGCTTAAAACCTAGATGATGGATAGATAGGTGCAGCAAACCACCATGGCACATGTATACCTATGTAACAAACCTGCACTTTCTGCACATGTATCTCAGAACTTAAAGAAAAGACAGAAAAGAAAAGAAAAACTGTGACTTCCCAGCACACAGAGGCCGTGGGTTAGGACCTTCACCCACCTGTCCCCACCCACTTGTCTTTTGTAAGGTCAGCATTTGTAGGTGAAATGGCCTGGGTGTATTGTCCTTATACATCTTTCTCTTTGATTGAAGACAGGAATCACCCTCTATATTATCCATTAAAGATAAATTAAGACATTTCTGGATCTTCATTTACAATAGAGAGACCATGGTGAGGAGAAATGTGAAAGATGTTTGCAAAGCCACTGTCAGACTGGGAGTAATGAAGAGACGAAGAAGAGGGCCGTGAGAAGTAGCCAGTCCTTGAGAGACGGAAGGGCCAATTTGAGAGATGGAAGAGGAAAGTTTGGCCTGGCCCAAAGAAGGTCCTATGTGAACAGAGAAGCCAGGCGTCCTGTTGGACTGAGCTCAAGAACAGGATCTGAAGAGGGCCAGTGAAAGGACCTCCCTTCTCTAGCTGAAGGAACTGAGAGTAAGAATCGCAATTCCTACTTGAGGAAAGGCTCTGGGAACGAGAAATCAGAGGAGACACACTGTGCCAGGAAGGGCTCAAATAGGGGAAGCCATCAGCCCAGCTGAGCACAGCCAACCCTCCACCTGCAACCTGCACAAGTCAGAATGGAGTTCCTGCCTAGAGGAGCCTCGCACACCAGTGAAGGCCCACTAGGACAGGGGGTATTCTTCTTTGTAACCCCAGTCTCTGAAGGTACTAAGCATAGAGTAAGTTATTCAATGTGGCTGAACAAATATAGCCTATGCAGAATGCCGCTAATGCCTCAATATTTTCTCCAATTTTTCCAGGGCATTCTTAATTTGGGACTCATGGCCAGTCAATGAACCCTGATTTTTGGTTCAGAAAATGTGCTTTTTCTAGACACTTGAAGAGTTGGGGAAAAGTCATAACCATGAGGAGGAAGCATGGGGTCTCTGGAGGTGACAGTCCTCCAGAAAAGGAGTCCTTGAAAAGAACAGGGATCTCTTGCTCTTGTGTGTGTGTGCGCTTGCATCCCCCAGGTCCTCTCTGAGGACCCAGTTAGGTTTTTTTTTTTTTGGTTGGTGACATCTGGCAGCATTCAGCCTCCCCTCAGAGCTAATGCTCAAAAAAAGCTAAGCTGACCCCGTGTCACTAAATTGTCACCAGCTGTGTCTAACTTTAAAAATCTGTGATTAATATGAGAGCTGAATGTTGCTTATTAATCAAACACAGCTTATTAATCATTCACAGGTATGTGGTAATGCTTCCAAAGACATGCCGTGGCAGCTAAGAATGTACAGGCTTTTACAAAGAGATCAACAATAGAACAGGAGAAATTCTACCGGACGCAAAAAGAAAAGGGCAAGGGAGAATATAAACGTTTGCCTAACTCACTGTTCTGTTTAAACTGCCTTTTAATGCTTAGAAAATAGAAAGGATGGCACGATCCTTTGATGAGAGGAGGCTGTTTATGTCAGAAGAAGTCCGGACCTCTCACAGTGACTAGGGGAGAATAAAAAAGCTGCAACATCAGGCGGGTAGTCCCAGTTTCCTCCCTCAGTTCGGTGCCAATAGCCTAAGGGTGCTCGTCTGGCAGGGTCTGTCCTTTTTCGACGTCTTTGGATCTCATCAGTTTTTGGGTTCAGTTCTCTGGAGGTGGTGTCCTCTCTAAAATCTAGAATGTAGGCACCTCCTGGGACCCCTTCTGCCAAAGGAGATACAAGCAGAGCTGGAGGTCAACAAACCATGGTGCTCCTAACCCTCTTCAATCTTACCTCACGAAGTGACTGTGGAGACCAAAGGCAGGCTCCTTGGTGGCCCTATCCAAGCTGAGCTGGGAGTGAACATCTGCTGGAATCCCTTGGTAGAAGGCTGGGGGTGCTGTACCAAGAGATTGTCTTTCCAGAAATGTGGTGTGCAATTACGCAAGATTCGAGAGCTCAGCAGAGGAAAAGAGGCTCCTAGCTGGGAAGGAAGAAGTACCCCAGAGCTTTGAAACACATACTTACATGCATAGACACATGCACGCACAGACCCCCCCCATGTATTCATACCGTGTGTATGAATGTACAGATGATCCCTCACTCACGATTTGACTTAACAATTTCTTGACTTTATGATGGCACAAAGGCAATATGTATTTGTAGAAACCATACTCCAAGGAACAACACAACCATTCGATTTTCACTTTCGGTATGGTAGTCAATAAATTACATAAGATTATTTTGCCCAACTATAGTCTAATATAAGTGTTCTGAGCATGTTTAAGGTAGGCGAGGCTAAGCTATGATGTTCAGTAGGTCAGGTGTATGAAGTGCATTTTTGACATACGATATTTTCAACTTATGATGGGCTTATAGGAACAAAATCCCATTATCAATTGAGGAGCATCTGTTTGTGGAGAAATAATCACAATCATGGAACAACTCATCTGACCAAATTTTCTCATATTTTGTTTCTCAGATTACAGTAGAAACATGATTATTATAGAAAAAAATCAGGAAATACAGAAAAATATAAAGAAAAAAATAATCCCATCACAGAAAGAAACATTTAACATTTTGCATCTGGCACTCTGGTCTTTGAACTTGGCAGATTTAGTGCTCTTTATTTTGTTTTTCGATATTGGAATCACAATATACGGTTTTATTTATGTTGACAATGCACTGCTAACCTATTTTAAGTTATGAAGATATTGTGGACATTTCCCCACGTTTCCACGATTTTTATCGTTGGTATAATATTCCATGTTAGGATGTGCCCAACCAGACACTTTAACTACAATCAAGATAAGCCCATTTACTCAGAATCTTGGCTCACAGCGTAAGTAAAAATGACTGGATCTCTAGTTGGGCCCTGTAATGCGAAAAGTCTCACCACATCAGGACGGTATTTTACTGGAGAACGGGGCAGGCGCAGAACAGGGCAGCCTGGGTTCTGTCTCCCCTGTGTTTCTGGGAAGAGAGGCCATTTTCTCCTCTCCTCCTCTGCTGTGGTTAGATTTGTTTTCTAATCTCTCTCTGTTCATTTGTGGTTTATGGTTTGCCAGAAATCCCCATGTCTGTTGTTTTGTCATTCTGAAGTGGCTTCGTTGTCTGGGGTAAATACCCAGGGTTTGTTACCTGGCGCCAAGAAAATTTAGGACAGGGACACAAAGGAGGCGTTTAGGAGCGCAGGTTTAATAGGCAGAAGAAAGAGAAAGGAGAACAGCTCTTTCTCTAGCGAGAGAGCGGGGCTTCTGAAAGGGAAAGACTTGCTGGGGCGGAGTTCTCCAAATTTTTAGGCAGGTTTGAGGAGGCGGTGTCTGATTTACATAGGGCCCACAGATTGGTTCGATCAGGTGTAATGTTTACATAGCAGGAGGAAGGCTGGCTACCTCACCCTCATCTTATTATGCAAAAGAGCTTTCCACTTGACCGGCGCCACGTTGTCTGTTCCTTACTGTACACGTGGCTGGCACAGAGAAAGGGAAGATGGGCTGGGCCCGGTGGCTCACGCCTGTTAATCTCAGCACTTTGGGAGGCCGAGGCGGGCAGATCACGAGGTCAGAAGTTCAAGACCAGCCTGACCAACATGGTGAAGTCCCGTCTCTACTAAAAATACAAAATTAACTGGGCATGGTGGTGCATTCCTGTAATCCCAGCTACTTGGGAGGCTGAGGCAAGAGAATCGCTTGAACCCGGGAGGTGGAGGTTGCAATGAGCCTAGATTGCGCCATTGCACTCCAGCCTGGGTGACAGAGCGAGACTCCGTCTCAAACAATAGCAACAACAACAAAAACAAACAAAAAAAAAGAAGAGAAGATGGAACTGCCATTTTGAACATGCCTAGTCCCAGGTAGTATTCCTCTGCTGGCATCTATGTCTGTAGCTTGATTTCACAGGCTGCTCTTTGTTAGAAAGGAAAAGTATTTGGGGCTGCTTTTCATTAAAAGGAAAACCTTACCGAGGACTTCTGTACCCTCACTATCTGCCTAAGTAATTTATTTTTAACTTATGTATCAATTCCTGAGTGGTTCAGAGAATCTTAATAAAGAGGAGGAGGTAAGGTGACCCTCAGCACTTAGGAAAATACGGGCACCTCATTCTGGAGTGCCTGAAGTCAGCCTGCAGGAACTCCCTGTGTCTGAGAGGCAGCCCTCGCTCTTCCTGAGCTAGCGGCAGAGGAAAGCGACTGGAACAGCAGGGTCCTGTAGTGTGGGTGGGAGCTTTAACTCACCCTCCTTCCTATCTGTTCCCACTTAAAACCATCTGGGCTGTGAGGAGGTAATTTTCTAGCCCTTCAACTTGTGTGACCACACACATTCTTTAAAGAGATGTCTACTAGCTTCACAGGATTAAAAACAAATTCTCCTTTAAAAAGTTCAAAAAAAAAAACCTCTCAGTTTTCTCTGTGTTCTCTCTTCTGACTCTCCATAAGAAAGGTATTTGTGGCCTCTGTGAACCATGACTCAGATTTTCACTTGAGTTTTGACTTTTCTCTTTTCCCTACAACTTCCTGTTGCTGCTGTGAAATGCTGTTGCCTGAGAGAGCTTTTCTTTTTTCCCCTGATTTAACTCCAAGGTGATTTATGGGTCCCTGTCTCGATCTATGTCTCAGTAGAGATGAAGGGAAAAAGAGACGGCCAAGACCTTCACGGCCTCCTCATTCTCCTGACCTTAGAGTCCAGCTCACACAGAGGCTGGCTAGGAGAGGAAGTGCCACTTCTCCATGAGGGCAGTCCCCATTCCTGACGGTGCCAACTGAGGATTGTACATATTTTAGGCAGAAAAGCACAGGAGCTTTGTTTTTTTAGAATTCCACTCTGATTTTTCTTCTTATTTTTTCCCATGCTAGTGACCCAGCAATAAAGCTAGGGAAAGAGAAAATGTGATAATTCCGGCCTGGGGAAGGTGAAAGGACAGGATAGCAACAAATAATAGATAATGATGCATAACAACATATTGATAGTCTTTACAGTTGTTTGCAGAGCATTTTCTTTTTTTTTTTTTTTTTTGAGACGGAGTCTCGCTCTGTCCCCCAGGCTGGAGTGCAGGGGTGAGATCTCGGCTCACTGCAAGCTCCGCCTCCTGGGTTCACGCCATTCTCCTGCCTCAGCCTCCTGAGTAGCTGGGACTACAGGCGCCCACCACAACGCCAGGCTTATTTTTTGTATTTTGTTTTAGTAGAGACAGAGTTTCACCGTGTTAGCCAGGATGGTCTCGATCTCCTGACCTCGTGATCTGCCCACCTCGGCCTCCCAAAGTGCTAGGATTACAGGCGTGAGCCACTGCACCCGGCCCAGAGCATTTTCATATCCATTATCTCATTAGCTCCTCACAGCCGCCTGCCGGGAAATGCACCACAGGCATTATGCTTATCCTGGTCTGCAGACTAGGAGCTGCAGGTCTGCGATGGATGCTGAGCTGTCACCCAGACCCTTGTCAGGGCAGAGAAACTCACTCCCCAGCTGTCCAGTACCCACTGCAAACAGCCACAATTGAGTCCCTCACTGGGAATTCCCCCCGCTGAAGGAAGCTGCCTTAGCCAAGGTTATCTCCCTCCCTGGGCCCTGCCTTGATTCCAGGCAACTCTATGGGGCCATCCCAGCTCCAGAACACCCTGTAGGATCAGCTGAGAACCCTGTAGCAGCTGCATCAGAGGTCAGCTTCTCTCTCTGCCCAATTCTCCTTTCCTCCCTCGCTGCCTCCGGGGGTTGCTCTTGAGAGCTCTCCCTGTTAAACTTCTTGCATGCAAGTCCCCATCTGAAAGTCTTCCAGGGAACCTCACTGTATTGGCCCGTTCAGGCTGCCATAACAAAGTACAACAGACTGGTGGCTTAAACGATATAAATTCATTTTCTCACAATTCTGGAGGCCAGAAGTCAGAGATCACAATGTCCTCTGGGACTGTCTTCTTGGGTTGCAGATGGCTGTTTTCTTTGTGTCTTCATGTGGTCTTTGCTCTGTGCATGTCTGTGTTCTTCAGTCTTCTTATAAGGATACCAGTCATTAGATTAGAGCCCTCTCTAACAACCTCATTTTAACTTAATTACCTCTTTAAAGACTCCATATCCAAATACAATTATATTCTGAGGTACCCGGGGTTTGATGTATGAGTTTTGGGTGGCCACAATTTAGTCCATGATACCTACCTAACACAATGTTGAAGAGATTGAGTGACATGCCCCAAATAAAGCAGTGTCCCCTTATTTAACAACTTATAAAATATCTTACAGCCCTATGGTTCTCCCTGATCTTCTGCCACTTATACCTTATGTAATGGAATGGGCAGGTATCATTGCCAGGAAATCAAGAATTAGGATCCAGAGTTTCTGTGCTCTGTTCGCTACTCCATGTGATCTACCACAATTGGGAATCTAACTCATTCCGTTCTGCTAAATTGTTGCCAGTGCTCACAAACGCACATTGTAGTGGACAGTTTAATAATATTATTGTTAACTGATGTTATTAATGACCACAAAATGACAAAATTAAGGACACACAAAAAAATCACCTGGAGTATACTCTTCGTGAAGCAATAACACAGGGTACAAAAGAATACAGAATACACAGATCTGGGTCTCTGGGATAAAGACTAGATCCTAAAAATTGTAACTGATCAGAAAAACACAGAGCTGTATGGTCCCAAGTGGGAAATATTTCATACAATGGTGATCTGACAAGCTTCAAAATTTTTTCATGTGTAATGATGTGATTGTTAAACACTAGATACGCATTGCTGGAAATGTGATTTTCCTTGTCTCCTGACAAATCTACGTGGATGAAAAGCTAGCTGGAGGAGATTGGGGAGAGAAAAGAATCTGATTTTAAATAGAAAGTAGTTTTGCCTTGAAAACAGCATGCTGTAAACTTGACTTTAGATTCTCACTCTACTCCTTCCTATATTGTGTGCTATGCAAGTGCTTTTATTTCATTGTGCCTCATTTTTTTCTCAGCTATAAAATGGAGATAACAATTTTTTCATTGTAGAAATTATTGTGAAGATTAAACAGATTCATTTTTTAAATGTAAAGCACCCTGCACAGTGCTGGTGTATAGCAGGAACTCCACAAGTGTTAGTTTCTGGCTCATTAGAGAGAAAACCTCTCCTGCTAATCAATGCATTGCTACCGCTGCCAGCAAAATGGGAGAAAAACCTTCAATGCCACCCGCAAATCTATCCCTTATGCATAAGGGAGGTGGATATTCTCTTTCAACTTCAGGATTGCTGGAGGAGGCCTCTGCATCACTGCACTGAGCCCTGCAATAATCCTGCTAGCTTATCTTTCAGGGTCCCCAGAACACCGGAAGTTCTAAAGGGTTAATGCATGCAATGGATAAGGAAGAGAATAAACCAAATAAGAGAGAAAGAGAGAGAGACAGAGAGAGAGAGAGAGCACTACACAGATGGGTCTTTCTTTTTTCTTTTTTTTAACTTTTATTTTTGGTTCAGGAGTATATGTGTAAGTTTGTTACATAGGTAAACTTGTGTCATGGGGGTTTGCTGTACAGATTATTTCATCGCCCAAGTACTAAGCCTAGTACCCAAAAGTTATTTCTTCTGATCCTTGCCTTCCTGCCACTCTCTACCCTCAAATAGGCCCCAATGTCTGTTGCTCCCCTCTTTGTGTCCATGTGTTATCATTTAGCTCCCACTTATAAGTGAGAACATGAGGTATTTGGTTTTCTGTTCCTGCATGAATTTACTAAGGATAGTGGCCTCCAGCTCCATTCATATTTCTGCAAAGCACATGATCTGGTTTTTTTAAGGCAGCATAGTATTCCATGGTATATATGTATCACATTTTCTTTATCTGATCTGCCACTGATGGGCATTTAGGTTGATTCCATGTCTTTGCTATTATGAATAGTGCTGCAATAAACCTATGTGTGTATGTGTCTTTATAGTAGAAGAATTTATATTCCTTTGGGTATATACCCAGTAATGAGATTGCTGGGTCGAATGGTAGTTTTGCTTTTAGCTCTTTAAAGAATTGCCCATACTGCTTTCCACAATGGTTGAACTCATTTACACTCCCACTAACAGTGTATAAGCGTTCCCTTTTCTCCACAACCACACCAGCATCTGTTATTTTTTGACTTTTTTTTTTCTTTGATACAGAGTCTCGCTCTGTCACCCAGGCTGGAGTGCAGTGGCGCAATCTCGGCTCACTGCAAGCTCCGCCTCCCGGGTTCACACCATTCTCCTGCCTCAGCCTCTCCGAGTAGCTGGGACTAGAGGCGCCCGCCACCACGCCTGGCTAATTTTTTGTATTTTTAGTAGAGACGGGGTTTCACCATGGTCTCGATCTCCTGACCTCATGATCTGCCTGCCTCGGCCTCCCAAAGTGCTGGGATTACAAGCGTAAGCCACCACACCAGGCCTATTTTTTGACTTTTTAATAGTAGCTATTTTGACTGGTGTGAGATAGTATCTCATTGTGGTTTTGATTGTCATTTCTCTAATGATCAGTAATATTGAGCTTTTTTTATACACTTGTTGGCCACATGTATGTCTTCTTTTGAAAAGTGTCTGTTCATATCCTTTGCCCACTTTTTAATGGGGTTTCTTTTTTCTTGTAAATTTAAGTTCCTTATAGATGCTGGATATTAGATCTTTGTCAGACGTATAGTTTGCAAATATTTTCTCCCTTTCTGTAGATCATTGTTGTTTACTCTGTTGGTAATTTCTTTTGCTGTGCAAAAGCTCTTAAGTTTCATTAGATCCCAGCTGATAAAAAACTTCAGGAAAGTTTCATGATACAAAATCAATGTACAAAAATCACTGGCACTTCTATACATCAACAACAGCCAAGCTGAGAGCCAAATCAGGAATGCAGTTTCATTCACAGTTGCCACAAAAGAATAAAACACCTAGGAATACAGCTAAACAGGGAGGTGAAAGATCTCTACAATGAGAATTACAAAACACTGCTCAAAGGAATCAGAGATGACACAAACAAATGGAAAAACATTCCATGCTCATGGATAGGAAGAATCAATATCATTAAAATGACCATACTGTCCAAAGCAATTTACAGAGTCAGTGCTATTCCTATCAAATGATCAATGATATTCTTCACGGAACTAGAAAGAAAAACTATTTTAAAATATATATGGAATCAAAAAAGAGCCTACATAGCCAAGGCAATTGTATGCAAAAAGAACAAAACTGGAGGCATCACGTCAAACTGTACTACAGGGCTACAGTAACCACAACCTCATGGTACTGGTACAAAAAGAGACACGTAGACCAATGAAACAGAATAGAGAGACCAGAAATAAGCGTGCACACCTATAACCATCTGATCTTCAACAAAACTGACAAAAACAAGCAATGGGGAAAGGACTCCTTATTCAATAAATGGTGCTGGGATAACTCGCTAGCCATATGTAGAAGACTGTATATACACCATATACAAAAATCAACTCAAGATGAATTAAAGACTTAAATGTAAAACCCAAAATTATAAAAACCCTGGAAGACAACCGAGGCAATACCATTCTGTACATAGGAACTGGCAAAGATTTCATGACAAAGACACCAAAAACAACAATAACAAAAGCAAAAACTGGCAAATGGGATCTAATTAAATCTTTTTTTTTCTGTTTATTCTGTTTTCAAATACTCATTACAGAACATTTCACCCAATTCAAAAAGATACATAGAAGAGGGTGAGAAGATTTGACATTTTGGTGAACATCCTTCCATGTCTTTCTTTATGCTAAAATACATGAGTGTAAATGACTTTTAAAAAAGGGTTTTACACTATGTGCTGGTTTGAAAACTGCATTTTTTTTCACTCAATAACTCATCATGCCTATTCATCACATCAATGAATAATAGACAGACAGTCTTTAATAGCTGCAAAATATCCCATTGTATGTTTCAGAATTTATCCAATCCCATATTGCTGAATATTTAGGTACTTTCCATTATTTGTTGTCAATTATAATAAAATATTTTGTTACGACTTTGTATATACATTTTCTCAAACTTGTCCAATTGTCTTTAGGATAAATTCCTAGACTAGGATTGCTTGGTCAAAGGACACTGGCTCCATAAAAGTGATTAACAATTTACCTTCCCACCTCAAGTGTTAGGGAAATCCCAAATTCCACCTGTCTCACTTCAAATTCATGATGATAAAATGGAAACTCAACACTGGAATCCTATTATACATCAATACATGGTTTGCTTTCCTACTCTTTTAAGATAATTCTAAATCTTTTCATTATGCCCTAACCCTACTGCACCACTTTCCCCTCTTATGTGCTCAGTTGATGTCCTGGTTTCATTCTTAAAAAAAAAAAAGGCATGAAGCAGACCACCATTTTCTGTACACCCCTAAATCAACACACCCCTCCCACCCCCACATACCACACACACTGGAACCCATTTTCTCTACCTTCCTCCTTCACTGTGGCAGAGTCCACATGGCTGGCACTGTTCAGCATCTCACTTGAGCCACATTTACGCAACAACTCAAGGACTTCTCGCCTTCTCAGGTACTGACACATAAAATCAATACCAAAACCCAACAAAGATAGACTAAAAAGAAAAAATAGGTACAGATCAATATCATATCACTCATCCATTCTTTCAGTACACATTTATTGAACACCTACTACATACGAGGCACTAAGGGAAGAGAATGGTGAATGAGATAAACTAGATCTCTATCCTGAAAGAATTTATAATCTAGTGGTAGAAACAGATATAAACTCACCAAAAACAAGATAAGCAGATTGCTGGTGATGGATGCCAGCTAGAAAAGAGAGACTGACTGGATAGACAGCAATGGGGTGGATTCAGAGCCCTAGAAAGGAAGGTCAGGGAATGATGCTCCGAGAGGAGATACATGAAGAAGGCAGCCATTTGAGAGTTCTTCAGGGAAGAACTTTCCAGGCAAAAAAAAAAAAAAAAAAAAAGAAGCAAGCCCAGAAATCACTCTGACGTTGGAGGCAAAGCTGGGAAGCCAGGGTGGGTGGAGAGCAGTGCATGAAAAAGGCAGGAAGGGTACAATAGTGTGCAATAGGAAGGGGGCTGGACTTTATTGCAAATTAATTGAGAACACGTTAAAGAATATCAAGCAACATGCTCGAAATTTCATTTTTAAAAGACCTCTTGAGGTAACCTGTGGAAATTGAACTTTACAGAAACCCAAACAACTAGTTGGAGAATAGCCTCACTTTTTATACATTAAATCACATAAAACTCCAATAATGCAATGATGGATTAAAAAAAAATCCACTTTGTCTCAAAAAAAAACCAAAAACGAAAACAAAGAAAACAAAACCACTCCAAAGGTATATATCATAGAGTGTAAAAATCCCACATTCAAAGCAGAGGTGAATTACTTGTCAGGATCCCTTAGTGCTGAAACTGCATGTGGAGCCCTCTTTCTTTCTTCTTTCTTTCTTTTTCTTTCTTATTTGGCTTTATTAAAGTTTTTTTAAGGAAAAGAAAAAACACCAGATTTATGCTTCTGAAAAAAATTTTGGCATAGATTCTAAACAAACACACTAAAGCCATATTCTTTAATCTTCTTAGATTCATAAATGAGCTATTTCCTTACTTAAGTACAATTAGGAATGGCTTATTTTCTCAATTTTAAGTGAGTTTCTGAAACATATCACATGACACAGAGGATGGGTGGAAATTAGAAACTGTTGCTGCTGTGATAGTTCATGAATCATACCATCCTGCTTTTCCTCCATAATTTGCTAATAGTGTCTGAAATCTAAGACCACCACAAGGAATTAACATATAATTCAATCAGAGTTAAAAGGATATTACCAAGTTAGCACTGTGGGTTTCCAGCATGCAAATAATGATAAATTAGGAAATCTTTTGTATATTTAAGATTGTCCTCTCAGAACATTTGGATATCCATGTAACACTGTCTTTAGGATAAAAATAAGATGGGGAGGGGGTCTGGAGTTGTTTGCAGATATTTTAACACACACTTGAAGTAAATATGTATAAAAATAAATGTTTTTACACATGTATAAATTATTCCACCCCCAGAGAGTCATTGCTCTTAGGTAGCCACAAGAGATGGATCTTTTGCATGTAAACGCAGTTAGTTCCCTTCTATGAAAGGCTCTCTGGCTTTCTCTGTTTCCCCTTCAGACTTTATGGGGGCCACTGTGTGGACATCTTAAGTCATGCATTTCCTAGGCTAATTATTCCAGCAAACTAAGCCTGCTGGGCATTAAGGCTGTGGTTGGTGCTATTACTACTCTGAGATCAACGTTCTCTCCTATTTCATTATGTTCAAGGTCACTAAGGAAAGATTTTAAACGCAAAGCGGTGCCTCCAGAGCCCTGGGAATTCAGATAAGGCATTGCTTCTCCTAGTATCACCTACATCCTAGCAGCCTCTCATTACTGCAAGTTGTTTTGTGGAATTCTGTAAACAAGGCTAATTTCTCACAATGTTAATAAAACAGATATTTACCTAATGACATTTTTAGAGCAGAGATGAAGGGACACAATCAGTGGAGAAATTGTTGCAGGAGATCATAAGGTCAGACATCACATACCTTCCAGGCATTCCTGGCGCCTTTCCTTCCTCCTCCCGCATAACTCTTCCCAGCACAAAATTTCCCTTTCTGAGATCAGAAAGGAAAAGTATACATCCTCTTCGCTTCCTACCCCCCTTCTGCCTTTTCTCCACAGCTGTTCTTGTTGCATTTTCATTTCTGTGTTCTGGTCCATCGATCCTAAAGGCTTTGGAGTCCTGCCCACCCACACCGGGTATACTCTCTTCATGGGTTCAGAAATTCTCTTTCTTCCTCAACTACCAGCTTCAAGCTGTCACTACTTTTCTCACTTTCCTTTTTTGAAAACCAGCTTTACCATGTTCATGATCATTTCTGAGATGTCTTATTAAAAACAATAGCCCTCCCCACGCTTCCTTTTTTTAAAAGCTTGCATTCCAGCCGGCTAGGAGAAGAAAGGTCCCCGTCGAGCTGGGAGTCAGGGTTTTACTCATTTCCCTCCATTACAGGAACGCTGCTCCCTCAGTCCTCACTGGTAGTAGAAATTCTGCTTAGTTTCTCAATCAAGCCTGTATTTCACTCATCTGTCTTCTCTAGCTTCTCTCCTCACTCCCCGAGCATGCTGTGTAAAGTTGTATGTGTCATACTTGTCCCAATTATTAAAGAAAAAGGACACCTAACTACCATCGATTGAATTCCCAGTGTAAATGTCCTTTCCCCGCTAAAAGCAACCTCGAATTCTTCTCTTAGGCTGAGTGATCCTGGGAGAAATAAAATATGTAACATTCTTAACTATAGGCAGCTACATGCAAACAACCACACACATTCTTCTTCAAATACTTTGGTGAGGTGATTCCTATTCTTAAAAAAAGGCACTTCCAAGGATACAGTTATTAACATTTTGTCTTTTATGTCTTTCCATAGTTACAACATTTTCACTAAGATAAGCAGCTTTTCAATGAATTTGATCCTTTCCTGAAGTAATTGTTCAAAATGTCTCTAATCACCACCCTAACTAGGTTTCCTTTGGGGACCGGGGCTAGCGCTGCTCGTCTCAGATTGTGAATGTCTATCCGAAACCCATGCAGCATTCTTATCCTATTGTGATGAAATCCACAGGGTTCAAAAGTTAATTCTTCCATGAATGTGTACCAGGTGCTGGGGAAGGCTGGGAAGGAGAGGCTGGGTGGTACAGAGTTCCTGAGGGTCTAGTTGAACAAAGATACGTTGAATACAAAACCAAAAATAACAGCATGAAGTCAATGGAATAATAGTGAGAAGTGCTCAAGGGAGCCCAGAAGAGAAAACAGTCCCATAATGGAAAGAGGAGGGTAAAAGGAAGAGAGTTTCACAGCAGACAAGGAGAAGGGGCATTTTTGGCTGAGGAAACAGCCTTGAAATGTAGGCTGTACTTAGAGACCATTTAGCAGTCTGGCGTGGCTAGTGGGGGAAATTTGATAATTCCATGGGGAATGAGACAGACACAGATTCTCTACCCCAAATCCTACCATCTGGGGGCCTAGAATCCTTCTTTGTTTCATGTCAGTAAGGCCAAGAAAAGTACTTTTAAAGAAGAATTTTAAAAGATTTCCATGGCTAGTGAAATCTTTGGGATTGTAGGAAGAAATCACAATAATAATTATAATTATTATAACTATTATTTTGTCAAACTCCAAGTGATTTAAGACATACATAGTATTTTATAGCTGAAGGAACTTTAAAGACCATTTCATCCAGCCTACTTATTTCACAGATGAGGAAATTGAGGCCCAGAGAAAAGTTCCTTGCTGCAAATCCACTGCTAGTTAGGAACAAAGCTGGGCTGGAGCACAGATCTCTTGCTTCCTAAGCCAGATCACTTGCCACGAAAATGTGTCAATCTGTGCACCCCCACCACCGACTTGTCCTGTTTCTCAGAGAAGAAAAAACAATGGTTAGAGTTTAAGAGGTTTGCCTGAAGTCACCCAACTCCTGGTGGCTCAGATGGGACTCAAACCTGGGACGTTGGGGACATGTAGCCAACACTCTCCTGTAAACATTCTTACTAAAACTAAACCCATTCACGAGGGATGAAACGTGAGACAGAAGAGTGAGTGTGGTGATTAGAGCCCCCCAACCCACGTATCTCCAGTCATGACCTGAGTAAGAAATACAGGGGCTGAAAGGGGTCTGCTTTGCCTCAGCTGCCACCAGCCTAACCACGCACAGCTAAGCCTCAAGGAGTTCTCTTTCTTCACTAAGGGCTTAGCTGCAATGTGGTTTAAATTAGACATTTCTTGCCTGAGTAGAACAAATCACTTAGGTTATACGCTGACAAAAAAGGAACAGTCTGCATGCTTGGAAAGCTTAGGGGGAATTAAATTATGTGCTGTCACTTCAGAGTTGTTCCTCTGTCCTGTACACCACCACCTCTCAATTGCCCGCAGGAGCTGCAGAGCCTTGCGTGCAAGCTGTGCCATAACCCAAGGCTTAACATAAACTTCGGGCTCTCAGGTCATTGGGAAATAACAGGTATATCCGGTTGTGCCTTTTGTGCTTGTCTGCACGCAAATTAAAAGCTCCTGCTAGGCTGAACTCCTTGGAGCCTCTGGTTACAGAGAAGGGAGGATGCCTTAGAATGGAATTTTCACACAATTGTCCTGTTTGTTTTTCCAGGGAATTGGGTGATAGTGTGTGTTTGTAAGAAGTTCACACCTCTGGGAGGCTGAGCTCAGAAGGTGCGGGATGTGGAGGTGGCCATGTGCCAGGCGATCCTCTAGGGAGCAGGGCTCCAAAGGACCCCACGTCTGAACTTTGAAGGGACGGTAGTGCTTACGGGGGCGGGGGCGGCGGGGAGGGGCGGGGTTTGCGCAGATCTCAAACTTCCTGGCTAGTAGCAACAAGGCCAAGTGCAGAGCTAGGTGGGGAGGGGTGCAGGAAGGGATCTGAAAGCTTGGGGGCCATGTACTGAGGCTGTCACCTCCCTAAGGGAGGCTCCTCACCTCCCTAAAGTTTTGTGATGCCCCCATTACAATTCAGCTCTGAACCCTCCAGATGGCTGATTGGAGTAGGAATGAAGTGTCCACTCCGTCTTCATGTTTCTTCCCATGGGACACAATAGTATTCCCTTCGCTGTGACTACAGCCTCCCCCGAGTTAAGTAGGAGAAATCTATGCCTACTGCACTCCAACTGTGAGATTTCCTCTGGCAGGAGTTTGCCTAGCTGGTGCAGCTGGGAAGCAGCAGAGAGTTTTTGCAGCCTGGCGGAACTGAATTCAAATTTCAGCTCAACCAACATAGTGTGTGTGACCTTGATTGATAACTCCAACTCTTCCTGCCTTGCTTTATTTGTCTATAAAAAAGGGATGAGGGTAATGGTTATCTCAAACGGTTGGCTGTGTGGGATTAATGAAATGATTTCCGTCAAGTGCTTGGCACATTGCCTGGCTTAAAATGCTCCATATATGGCAGTTCTTACATATATGACAGTACATTATTATTGTTACCATTGGTTTATTTGGCAGAGCTGCCATCCAAAAATTTCAGACTGTGGCTCGATCTTGGGCTTCGACTTCAGGCTGTGGCTCAGAAGCCCTCCTGGCTTCACACCTGAGCAGGATTCACATGCCTCTTCCACTGAGCTGGGCTCTCCCAGCTTCCTGACTCAGGCACCACCTCGTCTCCCAGCCGCAGGGCTTTGGGCATCATTCTGTCTGCCTCTTCTTCCTCCTCCTTCCTGGGGCTAAGGTACATCATCTGGGCAGGTGGCTGTCTTGGGAAGATGACATCTTTCTAGCCAGACACCTGGTGGTGGCAGCTCTGCAATAGTTTAGAGGGTTGCAGTGGTGTTTCAATGTGCCCACGCTTGTCTCAGGGCTATTCTCTTAAAATCGGTAACTGGGACATTATTTTTTCTGAAATCCACCGCACCCTCACCTACTTCCTATGCCAAGACAATGGCCCATTTAGATTTTTCTTGGATGAAGAGACATTCACAAAAAAAAAAAAAAAAGCAAAAAACACACTTTTTTTTCTGAGACGGAGTCTCGCTCTTTTGCCCAGGCTGGACTGCAGTGGCGCTGTCTCGGCTCACTGCAAGCTCCGCCTCCCGGGTTCACGTCACTCTCCTGCCTCAGCCTCCTGAGTAGCTGGGACTACAGGCGCCCGCCACAGCGCCCGGCTAATTTTTTATATTTTTAGTAGAGACGGGGTTTCACCGTGTTAGCCAAGATGGTCTCCATCTCCTGACCTCGTGATCCGCCCGCCTCGGCCTCCTAAAGTGCTGGGATTACAGGCGTGAGCCATGGCTCCTGGCCCAAAAAACACACTCTTAAGTTTAGACAATGGTTCTCAAAGGCACCTCATCGGGATGGCCCCTGAGACCATTTTCAGGAAACCCACAAGGTTACAGCTGTGGGAATAAAAACTTATTTGCATTTCTAACTCTCATTCTCTTACAAATTTACTGGGGGGTCTTTCTGCAGAAACATGTGAGTCACCTGCTGTCTTTTGTTAAGTCATAAAGAGATTTGTAACAATATTTTTTGAAACTGCCCACTCTGACAAAATATTTGTGATTTTGGAAACTAGTTATTTTCCATAAAATGTTATTTATGTTAACATGTATTAGGTTTATTATTTTTAATGAACTAACAAATATTTTATAATTTTTTCAGCTTTAATTTCTAGAATTATAAATATTGATAGATACTTAGCTAAACAATAGTTCTTTGGACTCTACAATATTTTTTAAGAGTTTGAAGAGGTTCTGAAAACAAAACATTTGAGAAACATTGAGCTAAGATTTTGGCACTGGGGCCTATGAAATCATTGCTTTTGCTTACTTACTTCTAAATAAAATTATCATTTCTGAGGATTGGAATAGTGTGAATTTTATGGTAATTTCAATATAACGGGTTTGAGTGTAGCAGATCTAGTCATGAAGCCCATGTGGGGGCTGCATGCCAACTCTCTGCATGTTCCAGCCACTGTGTTAAAGAAAGATTTTCTAAGCCATCCCAAGATTTGATTGTAAATTGTGGAGATTAAATTGCTGGGCAGATACCAAGGATATTCTGCACGGGGAGGGAAGGAAGAGGGTGTGAGTTGCATCAGGCTCTGGCAACAAGATGGTTTTGCTTGTTGTGGTCTTGGGCTCCTGGAGGGAGTCAGCTCACAGGGCAGGAGAAGGCACTGGGATGGCCCAGGTCCTTAATAGGCATAACAGTACTAGAGACCTCTACAGTTAGTGTAGTTAGAAGGGCGGGGCTTCTGTAAGACTTAGGATGATATGCAGTAAGTCAACAAATGCGTACTGGTGTGGTATAGATGGGGCTTTGGTGCCTGCAGACCTGAATTCAAATCCTGACCCCTCTCACTTGCAACCTCTGTGACATTTGGCAAATAGTTTACTGTCTCTGAGCCTTAATCCCTTTGTATATAAAGCAGGCTAAATATACCAATATTATTAGGATGATTAGGAGAAATAAATGAAACTGTCAATGCAAAGAATAGAAAACAGTGCCTGGCACTTAGGGGGAAATATTAGCTACTTTCTCTGTCTCCAAACTTGTTGTGTGATGTGGGAGACTCTAAGGGAATGGAGGAGCTTAAGCGACAGGCCCTGGCCTTAGCATTATAACATCAGAGAGGAGAATGCTCCTCACATTTAGCAGGGCACAGTGCTCTAACTGTGGTACTCAAAATTGTTGGGGTGTTTATTCCTTGTTGAGTGATATGTGTTACTCAGGAGGCTGAGGAAGGAGGATCCCTTGAACCCAGGAGTTCAAGACCAGCCTGGGCAACATAGAGAGACCCTGTCTCAAAAAAAAAAAAAAAAAAAAAAAAGATACGTGTAAGTTGCTCTTTACCTCTCTGATTTGCTGCAGGAAGCCTCAGGTATTAGGTTCAGAGTCCAGAGTAAATGAGGGCAGAAATGGAGGGTCCCACCAGCCCCGAGTCCTTTCTGTGCCCTTGCTGTGGAAGAGGATTCCATTTTACCCCATAGCTCCAGGGATTCCACCGGGGTGTGGCTGGTAACCCGGGGGCTCAGGGCTCAGTCACATCCTTATTGCACCAAGAAGTCCCTGAAATAGTGTAGGAGAATGAGGTCCCTGGGGGCATGGCTGCTGGTTGGAGGCCACAGTGCCATCTTCTCAAGGCTCAGAAACTGGGAAGCCTTCCTTCCTTCTGCATTCAAACCCTTAAAATGCACAACCCACCCGTGGCTGACTCAGCACAATGGCAAAAGGAAAAACGGAGGTTAGTCAGCCCAAGAGTACAGACCGTTGAATGTAACTTTCCATTTTGGACTGGAGAGCATTCGAGACAATTTCCTCCCTGGCCTTTAATAAGGGAGAGCTGGGAGTCTCCCGCTCTGCCTTCTGGTACAGGCTCCAGAAGTAGGCTGTTTCCCTCATTGTGGCTGTCAAATGGGCTGTATGCCCCAGGTCTGAGGCCACAGTACACTCTGACTCAGAGCTGTAATGTAAGAAAAAAAGGCGGTGTTTTCTGGGAAGCTGGATAGCATTGCTTCATTTGTACAAATCACCACCAGGAGGACCCACGACAGCACTCCCTTGAGTTTCCTCCCAACTGCACTGCACAGCATGGAGTTTTCTGAACTCTCCTCGGCAGAGAATTGCATGAGTGTTGTCCTGGAGCCTCATTGCCACAGGGCTATAAAGCATCCATAAAAGTCACAGAGGGACTGGCCGAAAGCCTAGCTTGGTGGAAGAGGCCTAGCATGTTCTTTTGGGAACATGGCATCCCCCTGCCTTAAGAACTGTCTCTGCACTACCTAAGGATCCTGATGTGGAGTACGTCTGGGTGAGGAGAAATTAGATGAGGAGAAAGTGCTGCAGAGCTGCCATCTGGGAGTTGGAGGGAAACACAAATTGGCTATTGGCGCTGAGCTCTTCTGCCAACAGCAGATGGTTCTGTGAGATCAGCCTTCTTAAGGCAGCAGCAAATGGCCTCCCACAGAATAATGATAACAGCTAATGATGCCTGAGCACCCACCACATGCCAGGCAACCTTCTAAAAGCTTTACATGTACTAGTTCATTCAATCCTCACAACTCTGCATAATCGGTACTGGTATCATCTCCATTTTACATCTCCATTCACTTAAGTATAAGCTGGACCCAGAGAAGCAATTTCTAGCATGGAAGTCACTCCGGTATAAGTAGGAGAGCCAGATTCAGATTCAGTCTGGCTCTGGAGTGATGCTTGCAGCCACTTAATGTGCTGCCTGAGAAAGGCAAGGAGGAAGTGACTGGTGCCACCTTGGGCTGTTAGGAATTTGCAGGTGGGTAACGGCACGCCACCCTGGGAGCTGTCACGCTGAACCAAGTGGGCCATATTTTTATTCCTGCGAGGTTCAAGTCCTTGCCATGTCTTGGATTTTGCTGGACAGAAATAAGGACTTAATAAGTAGTAGTAATAATGATAATGGCTAACTGTTACTGGGTGCTCAGTCTGCCATCAACTATGCTATTTGTTTCCTTACAGTCAATATCTCATTTAATCCTCAAAACCACCCTCTGTGGTTGGTATATTACCTGTCTTGTACGAGTGAGGAAAGTCAGGCTCAGAAGGGTTAAATAACATAGCCAAGGTTACAGCTTATAAATAAGAGAGCTGGTGCTCACACCCAAGAGTGCCTGGCCCCAGAAGCCAAACTCCTAATGATTGGGTATGCTGGCCGTGTTGCCTTTAATCTCCTCTGGAGGATTAGACAAGCCCAGAAGGCATTTGGGCCTGTGCCCAGGGCCTGTAAAGAATTGCCATTCATCTAAGAGGGGATATGGAGGTGTGTGGAGTTGGCTCTCCAATCCTGGCTTCTGTGATGTGTTCCACAGGGATGTGGAGATCTGGAATTTCCCCCTTCTAGCATTTTACTAGCTTTCATCTGGGGATTTCCCTCATTTGTCAGGAAGAGGAGATAATCTGAACACAGGTATATGTATTCTTTAAGAGAAAAAATAGGTCTGAACGACAACTAAAATTTTCGTTTTGTTTGTTTTGTTCCATGTTGGCAAAGCTAAGTCAAAGTAAGCATCCTTTATAGAAGGAAAAGTATTTAGGTACCTTCTACTTGGTACAAAGCCAAGGTTCAAAGGGATGGGAATTGTCAAACCTTTTTAGAAGACAGTGAGGATATAGCATATATGCATATATCCCTATGGCTCAAGCATTTCTATTGAGAATCAATACTGGGGGAACATTTGCAAATGGATTCAGAATTGCATAGAAAAGTGAAATCACTGCAGTGGAGTCTCTAATAGGGTTGAGAACAACACAAATGACCATCTAAGTCACTGTTGATGGTTGAATACATAATGTTGGCCAGGCACAGTGGCTCACGCCTATAATCCCAGCACTTGGGAGGCTGAGGTGGGAAGATGGCTTGAGTCCAGGAGTTCAAGACCAGCCTGCACAACATGGCAAAACCTCATCTCTAAAAAATACTCAAAAATTAGCCAGGCAAGCTGCCATGAGCCTGTGGTCTCAGCTACTTGGAAGGCTGAGGCAGGAGGATTGCTTGAGCCTGGGAGGTGAAGGTTGTAGTGAGCCAAGATCACACCATTGTATTCCAGCCTGGGCGACAGAGCAAGACCCTGTCTCAATAATAATAGTAATGATAATAATAGTGTCATGGTCATACTATGCAGTAGTTTAAAATCATAAAGTGGATCTATCTATCTATCTGTACAACTGTATGCATGTACATAATAGAAGGCACATGGTACCCATGGTTACTCTGGGAAGGGGTGGGAGTATGAGTTTTCTCATTTTTTTCTGATTTTTCTGCATATTTTTATACACTGATTGACTCTCTTGCAACAAGAATCTATTTATGTTACTACATGTGTGTGTTTTAAGAACAAATATCTGGCCAAAATAGAGAATTTAATATGCAAAGTATTCTGGATGTATAATGATGTGACTATATAACATAAACCACAGTCCAAAGATTTTGGCCTAGAAGTAGTACAGACTGGGCCATGCTTTCCCTGGATAGTCTTCCTGTCCTGTTCTAGTCTCTGCTCCTGGGAGTATCAACATGGCCTCTGTAGGCCAGACCACCACCCTAAAGCCACAAGATGCGTTTAATAGAAATAAATGTAAAATCTCACACGTAGTATTTTTTTTGAAAAATCAATAATACAAGTGCAACTGAAGACTCAGCCAGCTACGAAGTCCTATATTAAAGGATGAAGATTTTTGTTTATCACAATCTTAGTAGAATACAGATGTTTTAACAGTGGGATGCAGATATATTAAAACAGGGCAAAAACTTTGTTTGCATTGAAAGTAACACTATGTCTAATGGGAAGTAACCACCCCCGCTCTGGGCTAGACAGAATGTCATATTTGGGATACTATGTTCAGTTTCAGGCCCATACTGAGATGTACATACTGAAAATGTACATTGTCCAGAAGGCAGAGATAAGGAACTGGGGCATTTTTAATTGGTGGAAGGATGGCTCAGAAGCAGCACAATTCCATCTTCAAATATGTGACAGGAAAGGAGAATGAGTCTCGCTTTATGTCACTCCAAAGAATAGCTCTAGATTTACCAGAAGGCAAGAAAGTTCACTCCAGAATTTTTCTTAATATTGGGAAGAATCTCCCAGCATCTAGAGCTTTCTAACCAAAGCAGTCCAACAATAGAACAGACAACAGTTGAGAAATGATCACTTCAATAGTAGAAGGGAAAAATCCTGTTGGGAGTCAATGGTCAAAAAAGCTGACGTATAATTATCCAGCCTTTATGTTCTCCTTTGGGATCACGCAGGGGAGGACTAACCACTTAAGTTATTTAACTATCAATTATTTTCTCAAACCCTGGATACACCCAGAGTTTTCAACTGGAATTTTGGTCCATTTGTGGAAAGAGAAAAAAACCTGTGAGGGAATGAAGATCTAATGCTAAAAACTAAGAGGTGAATGGAGAGAGAGAGAGAAAGAAAGACTAGAATCTGGATGCTAACCATCCAAAAACCTGGAGGCTGTACCAGTCAACGTGTCCATGGTTAGATGTTGTGATCTTAGCTGAGCCCAAATGTACACTCTTTTGGTGGTGGGGTGTTTTACTTGTTGCTTTATGTATTTTCTTGGAAACCTGGTAAACATTTATTTTTAGAAAATGAAAAGAAAAAGCAAAACTACTATCCTTCATCTGCCTAAAGGTTTTCTATGGTTAGTCAAAGAATTAGGGAAGTAAAGTGTTTCCCTATTGACCAAAGTTGTGGACAGTAACCTCCCTGTTTCACTGTTAGAAAAGTTGATTTCAGCCTAGGCGCGGTGGCTCATGGCTGTAATCCCAGCACTTTGGGAGGCCGAGGCAGGCGGATCATCTGATGTCAGGAGTTTGAGACCAGCCTGGCCAACATGGTGAAACCCTGTCTTTACTAAAAATACAAAAATTAGCCAGGCATGGTGGTGCACCCCCATAGTCCCAGCTACTCGGGGGGCTGAGGCAGGAGAATTGCTTGAACATGGGAGGTGGAGGCTACAGTGAGTCGAGATGGTGCCACTGCACTCCAGCCTGGGCAACACAGCAAGACTCTGAAAAAAAAAAAAAAGAAGGAGGAGGAGAAGGAAAAGGAGGAGAGAAAAGTCTATTTCAGGAACTAGAATAGGTGGTAGTAGAAGCTCAGAGAACAAACGTGCAAAAGCAACCACAGACCCTGGCATCCCTTCCCTTCGTATGGAATCATCACTGTGCCAAGTTGGTGGGAGCCTCACCCCACAAATATTAAGCAGCAGAGGCACATGCTCAAACATTGAGCAGGAGAGGTAAGCACACCGGCTGAGAGCCCAGACAAGGTGACTGACCACCATGACTATCTTTTAGCCCCAGGGCTGGGTATTTTGTTCATTTTTTTTCTTAGTTGCTGTACCTCTCTGCTGCCTCTTCTTATTTCCCTCACTCTTTCCCCCTCTGCCCTGACTGTTTACTCTTCTGTGTGAGAAAGAATGAAGAGAGGAAGGGAGACAGCAGAACAGAAAAGGGGGCACCTGAGACAACAGTGGAGGTCTTGAGGCAATGAGGGTGAGGAAGATAGGAGTAGACCCAGAGAAAGGGAAAATGAAAGACAGAATGAGAGAGAAGAAGGATGAAGCAAGCGGAAGGAAAAGGGCAGCAGGAAGCAAACCAAAGGAAAGAAAGAACTGGGAATGACGCTGGGAAAAATCATTAAAGCACAGCACCATTTGCTGCATTTATGAAGCACATAGAACCCTGAGTAGATTATACCCCTTAACACAGGGGCACAGTAGAACTAAGGGCATGACACTGCCTTGTATTTCTTCTGCTTTCAAAAGGAATTGAAGAAAGCCTAAGATGAAAGGGACAAGATACACTGAAACCATTTAAAGAACAAGGACGGCACAGAAAGTACAGGTTATAATCCATAGTGCTGAGGAGAATGACTGCAATTGAGCACAAACTTTTTATTAGTCCTGAACTCCAGGAGTGATGTATCAGATGCAGGACCCTGAACTGCAGACCAATCCTACTTTCTTTCCACTGTCCTTGCCTACAAGAAACCCTCAAGAGAAGCTAAGAAGGCAATGTAAGATCAAAATGTTGGGAAGATATTTTTTTATGTTCTTATATTTAACTTTTAATTTTGATATAATTACAGAAGAGTGTCAAGGAATCACAAAGAACTCCCATTTACCCAGATTCTCCAATTAATATTGACCACATTTACTTTCTTATTCTCCTCTCTCTCCCTCTCCGTCTCCCCCAACCCCTCTATTTTTTCCTTGAGCCATTTGAGGGTAAGTGGCAGACATTACACCCATTTACCTCTAAATATGCATTTGTTGAGGAACTAGAATACATGTAGCTTTCACTACATGTATTTCTGTGGCTTTCACTAATACCAGACAGAGCTCATGGGCAATGAGGTTGGAAGGGGAGCAGGAGTAGGAAACTTGTCTTAAGCTGCATTTACTTAGCAAGTGACTATCTTTTCTTAATTTAGGTCAATAAAAATAGCAGAATCTAAATCACCTTCTCACCAACTTTACATAGGATTGAGAAAACATCAATTGTCCACATTTGTCTACATGAAATAATATTAATAGAAATGAGGATTGGTAGCCAATACCCTTGGTGCTAACCACTCCATCCAAGAAACCTAGAAACTGCTTAATACAAAGAAAGAATCCTTGTCAGCCTGTATTGTCAGACCTCTGAGCCCAAACTAAGCCATCATATCCCCTGTGACCTGCACATACACATCCAGATCGCCAGTTCCTGCCTTAACTGATGACATTCCACCACAAAAGAAGTGAAAATGGCCTGTTCCTGCCTTAACTGATGACATTGTCTTGTGAAATTCCTTCTCCTGGCTCATCCTGGCTCAAAAGCTCCCCCACTGAGTACCTTGTGACCCCCACTCCTGCCCGCCAGAGAACAATCTCCCTTTTTCCTTTACGTACCCAAATCCTGTAAAACGGCCCCACCCCTATCTCCCTTCGCTGACTCTTTTCGGACTCAGCCCGCCTGCACCCAGGTGATTAAAAGCTTTATTGCTCACACAAAGCCTGTTTGGTGGTCTCTTCACATGGATGCGCACGAAATTTGGTGCCATGACTCGGATGGGGGGACCTCCCTTGTGAGATCAGTCCCCTGTCCTCCTGTTCTTTGCTCCGTGAGAAAGATCCACCTATGACCTCAGGTCCTCAGACCGACCAGCCCAAGGAACATCTCACCAATTTTAAATCCGGTAAGTGGCCTCTTCTTACTCTCTTCTCCAACCTCTCTCACTGTCCCTCAACTACTTTCTCCTTTCCACTCTTCAACCTCTCCCTTCTCTTAATTTCAATTCCTTTCATTTTCTGGTAGAGACAAAGGAGACACATTTATCTGTGGACCCAAAACTCCGGTGCCGGTCACGGACTCGGGAAGGCAGCCTTTCCTTGGTGTTTAATCATTGCAGGGACGCCTCTCTGATTATTCACCCACGTTTCAGAGGTGTCAGATCACGCAGGGACGCCTGCCTTGGTCCTTCACCATTAGCGGCAAGTCCCGCTTTTCTGGGGAAGGAGCAAGTACCCCTCAACCCCTTCTCTCCGTGTCTCTACCCCTTCTCCGCCTTTCTGGGGGGCAAGAAATCCCCAACACTTTCTCCTTCACCCTGAGCGGCAAGTCCCGCTTTTCTAGAGGAGGGGCAAGTATCCCAACCTCGTATCTCTGCGCCCCAATCCCTTATTTCTGCGCCCCAACCTCTTATCTCTGCGCCCAATCCCTTATTTCCACACCCCAACCTCTTATATCTCTGCGCCCCAATCCCTTATTTCCATGCCCCAACCTCTGATCTCTGCACCCCAATCCCTTATTTCCATGCCCCAACCTCTTCTCTCTGCGCCCCATCCCTTATTTCCATGCCCCGACCTATCTCTGCGCCCCAACCCCTTATTTCCATGCTCCAACCCCTTTCCCGCTTTTCTGGAAGGTAAGAACCCCTGAACCCCTTCCCTCCGTGTCTCTACTCTCTCTTTTCTCTAGGCTTGCTTCCTTCACTATGGGCAACCTTCCACCCTCCATTCCTCCTTCTTCTCCCTTAGCCTGTGTCCTCAAAAACTTAAAATCTCTTCAACTCTCACCTGACCTAAAATCCAAGCATCTTATTTTCTTCTGAAATGCCGCTTGACCCCAATACAAACTCGACAGTAGTTCCAAATAGCTGGAAAACGGCACTTTCAATTTTTCCATCCTACAAGATCTAAATAATTCTTGTCGTAAAATGGGCAAATGGTCTGAGGTGCCTGACATCCAGGCATTCTTTTACACATCGGTCCCTCTCTAGTCTCTGTTCCCAATGCAGCTCATCCCAAATCTTCCTTCTTTCCCTCCCACTTGTCCCCTCAGTCCCAACTCCAAGCGTCGCTGAGTTTTTCTAATCTTCCTTTTCTACAGACCCATCTGACCTCTCCCCTCCTCCCCAGGCTGCTCCTCGCCAGGCCGAGCTAGGTCCCAATTCTTCCTCAGCCTCTGCTCCTCCACCCTATAATCCTTCTATCACCTCCCCTCCTCACACCTGGTCTGGCTTACAGTTTCGTTCCGTGACTAGCCCTCCCCCACCTGCCCAGCAGTTTACTCTTAAAAAGGTGGCTGGAGATAAAGGCATAGTCAAGGTTAATGCTCCTTTTTCTTTATCCCAAATCAGATAGCGTTTAGGCTCTTTTTCATCAAATATAAAAATCCAGCCCAGTTCATGACTCCTTTGGCAGCAACCCTGAGACACTTTACAGCCCTAGACCCTAAAAGGTCAAAAGGCCGTCTTATTCTCAATATACATTTTATTACCCAGTCTGCTCCCGACATTAAATAAAACTCCAAAAATTAAATTCTGGCCCTCAAACCCCACAACAGGATTTAATTAACCTCGCCTTCAAGGTGTACAATAATAGAAAAAAGTTGCAATTCCTTGCCTCCACTGTGAGACAAACCCCAGCCACATCTCCAGCACACAAGAACTTCCAAATGCCTGAACCGCAGCGGCCAGGCGTTCCTCCAGAACCTCCTCCCTGAGGAGCTTGCTACAAGTGCCAGAAATCTGGCCACCAGGCCAAAGAATGCCTGCATCCCAGGATTCCTCCTAAGCCGCGTCCCATCTGTGCGGGACCCCACTGGAAATCGGACTGTCCAACTCACCTGGCAGCCACTCCCAGAGCCCCTGGAACTCTGGCCCAAGGCTCTCTGACTGCTTCCCAGATCTTCTTGGCTTAGCGGCTGAAGACTGACGCTGCCCAATCGCCTCGGAAGCCCCGTAGACCATCACGGACGCCAAGCTTCGCGTAACTCTCACAGTGGAAAGTAAGTCCGTCCCCTTCTTAATCAATACGGAGGCTACCCACTCCACATTACCTTATTTTCAAGGGTCTGTTTCCCTTGCCTCCATAACTGTTGTGGGTATTGACAGCCAGGCTTCTAAACCTCTTAAAACTTCCTAACTCTATTGGCAACTTAGACAATATTCTTTTAAGTACTCCTTTTAGTTATCCCCACCTGCCCAGTCCCGAGACACTTTAACTAAATTATCTGCTTCCCTGACTATTCCTGGATTACAGCTGTATCTCATTGCTGCCCTTCTTCCCAATCCAAAGCCTCCTTTGCGTCCTCCTCTTGTATCCCCCCACCTTAACCCACAAGTATAAGATACCTCTACTCCCTCCTTGGCGACCAATCATGCATCCCTTATCATCTCATTAAAACCTAATCACCCTTACCCGGATCAATGCCAATATCCCATCCCACAGCATGCTTTGAAAGGGTTAAAGCCTGTTATCACTCGCCTGCTACAGCATGGCCTTTTAAAGCCTATAAACTCTCCTTACAATTCTCCCATTTTACCTGTCCTAAAACCAGGCAAGCCTTACAAGTTAGTTCAGGATCTATGCCTTACCAGCCAAATTGTTTTGCCTATCCACCCCATGGTGCCAAACCCATATACTCTCCGATCCTCAATACCTCCCTCCACAATCCATTATTCTGTTCTGGATCTCAAACACGCTTTCTTTACTATTCCTTTGCACCCTTCATCCCAGCCTCTCTTCGCTTTCACTTGGACTGACCCTGACTCCCATTAGGCTCAGCAAATTACCTGGGCTGTACTGCCGCAAGGCTTCACAGACAGCTTCCATTACTTCAGTCAAGCCCAAATTTCATCCTCATCTGTTACCTATCTCGGCATAATTCTCACAAAAACACACATGCTTTCCCTGCTGATCGTGTCCGATTAATCTCCCAAACCTCAATCCCTTACAAAACAACAACTCCTTTCCTTCCTAGGCATGGTTAGTGCGGTCAGAATTCTTACACAAGAGCCAGGACCGCACCCTGTAGCCTTTCTGTGCAAACAACTTGACCTTACTGTTTTAGCCTAGCCATCATGTTTCCGTGCAGTGGCTGCTGCCACCCTAATACTTTTAGAGGCCCTCAGAAACACAAACTATGCTCAACTCACTCTCTACAGTTCTCATAACTTCCAAAATCTATTTTCTTCCTCATACCTGACGCATATACTTTCTGCTCCCCGGCTCCTTCAGCCGTACTCACTCTTTGTTAAGTCCCACAATTACCATTGTTCCTGGCTCGGACTTCAATCCGGCCTCCCACATTATTCCAGATACCACACCTGACCCTCATGACTGTATCTCTCTGATCCACCTGATATTCACCCCATTTCCCCACATTTCCTTCTTTCCTGTTCCTCACCCTGATCACGCTTGATTTATTGATGGCAGTTCCACCAGGCCTAATCGCCACACACCAGCAAAGGCAGGCTATGCTATAGTACAAGCCACTAGCCCGCCTCTTAGAACCTCTCATTTCCTTTCCATCGTGGAAATCTATCCTCAAGGAAATAAGTTCTCAGTGTTCCATCTGCTATTCTACTACTCTTCAGGGATTATTCTTGCCCTCTCCCTTCTCTACACATCAAGCTTGAGGATTTGCCCCCACCCAGGACTGGCAAATTAGCTTTACTCAACATGCCCCGAGTCAGAAAACTAAAATACCTCTTAGTCTAGGTAGACACTTTCACTGGATAGGTAGAGTCCTTTCCTACAGGGTCTGAGAAGGCCACCGCAGTCACTTCTTCCCTTCTGTCAGACATAATTCCTCAGTTTAGCCTTCGCACCTCTATACAGTCTGATAACAGACCAGCCTTTATTAGTCAAATTAGCCAAGCAGTTTTTCAGGCTCTTAGTATTCAGTGAAACCTTTATGTCCCTTATGGTCCTCCAGGAAAAGTAGAATGGACTTTTAAAAACACACCTCACCAAGCTCAGCCACCAACTTAAAAAGAACTGGACAATACTTTTACGACTTTTGTTTCTCAGAAGTCAGACCTGTCCTAAGAATGCTACAAGGTACAGCCCATTTGAGCTCCTGTAGAGACGCTCCTTTTTATTAGGCCCCAGTCTCATTCCAGACACCAGACCAACTTAGACTGTGACCCCAAAAAACTTGTCATCCCTACTATCTTCTGTCTAGTCATACTCCTATTCACCATTCTCAACTACTTACACATGCCCTGCTCTTGTTTACACTGCTGGTTTACACTGTTTCTCCAAGCCATCACAGCTGATATCTCCTGGTGCTATCCCCAAACTGCCACTCTTAACTCTTGAAGTAAATAAATAATCTTTGCTGGCAGGACTATGCTGAATCTCCTCAGGCACTCTCTAATCAGATGTCCTGAGTTGTCCCAATTCTTAGATTTTTTATACCTGTTTTTCGCCTTCTCTTACTCCATTTAGTTTTTCAATTCATACAAAACTGTATTCAGGCCATCACCAATAATTCTAAATGACAAATGTTCCTTCTAACAACCCCACAGTATCACCCCTTACCACAAAATCTTCCTTCAGCTTAATCTCTCCCACTCTAGGTTCCCATGCCGTCCCTAATCCCGCTCGAAGCAGCCCTAAGAAACATCACCCGTTATCTCTCCGTACCATCCCCCAAAATTTTCGCTGTCCCAACACTTTACCACTATTTCGTTTTATTTTTCTTATTAATATAAGAAGACAGGAATGTCAGGCCTCTGAGCCCAAGCTAAGCCATCATCTCCCCTGTGACCTGCACGTACACATCCAGATCGCCAGTTCCTGCCTTAACTGATTATATTCCACCACAAAAGAAGTGAAAATGGCCTGTTCCTGCCTTAACTGATGACATTGTCTTGTGAAATTCCTTCTCCTGGCTCATCCTGGCTCAAAAGCTCCCCCACTGAGTACCTTGCGACCCCCACTCCGGCCCACCAGAGGACAACTCCCCTTTTTCCTTTACCTACCCAAATCCTGTAAAACGGCCCCACCCCTATCTCCCTTCGCTGACTCTCTTCTCGGACTCAGCCCGCCTGCACCCAGGTGATTAAAAGCTTTATTGCTCACACAAAGCCTGTTTGGTGGTCTCTTCACACCGACGCACATGAAATGTATAATGCTTTGTCAGCTCCAAATCGTACCTTCAACTTTCCATTTTACATCTCCGAAATCTGGATGTATCTTAGAGTCGATGATGCAATTATAATTGGTAGCTTCCTTTCTTTATGTTAGTACATAAAAATAAGGGTGCATCCTACAAATGATGGCTTCTGAGATTAGATAAAATACCTATTAGCTCTGTGGTTCTCTGCCTGTATATTGCCAGGAGGAAGGAAGTGGAGCGTTTCAGGTGAGGCACAGGGTTTTGGTATCAATTCCTAAGATCCCTTTCATGGTCCAGCACATTGTGTGCATTATCCTACAGTTCCTCCCTCTATCACACCCTCAGCCACTTGGTGTGTCTCCTTATTTCTGCTCCTCTTGCCTACCAGCATGTGCCTGATTATTGACTCCTGCCCATCCAAATGTCAAGAGCCTGCCAGAAATGGCTTCTTCTCCTCCACTCTCCTCAGTGCATGTGGGTATGTGTGTTTGGAGATGACTGGAAAAGCACAGTGGCTACTCATTAAGCCGACTCAGGGGTCACACTAGAGAGGAAGACCACAAAGAAAACTGACTTCCAGCCTGACAGCAGAAGGGCAGAGCTTTCTGGGCTACTGGCTCTAAGGGCAATGCATGTATCTGCTGATTTAAAATAGTAATAACAATAATGGCTTTGGGTTTCCTTGGGTTATCCTCCAACCCAAAGAAACCAGTGGGCAGACATGTGTATACATGGAGTGGACTGGGTCAGCTCTTTGGCTTCCTAGCATGTTCTGCCATCTCTTTTTTTCTGATGACAGAACAAGCCCTTGGCCACAGGGTAAAAACCTGATGCCAGCCTGGCCCCCTGGAGTCCTTCTAGGACCCTGGAAGAGAGCTGTTCTCTTTCTCTTTGGTTTGTTAATTTTAGGCTGCTTCCTCGCCGTGCAAAGAGAGAAAGCCCAAGCAAAGACCAGCATAGGCAGAGAGCTGGTAGAGCGGCCTGGGTCCTTGCATCCTGTGAAGCATCACAGTTATCCTTCTCTGCACATGGGCCAGTGCATTCCTGTTCTGCTTTAACAAGCTTAAGTTGTTCCTTTGAATCAATACAATATAAGGTATTTTAAACCTCTCTCTACTTTAAAGTATCCCTCTAGCTTAGCTGTTCTTTTTGAAAGTTATTTGCAACAAACAATTCAAGTTTGAGATTTGGGAGGGCAAAATGCCCATATTCTGTGTTGATTGAAAGGAGATTCCTGGGCCTTAGATCCCTGCTTTGGTTGAGAAGTTGTGATGATAATTAAAGAGCCTGCGTAGATTTTCACTAGAGGCAGGGCTCTGCCTTGAGTTGGGCCGGGGTGCCCACAGGCTGCTTTGGATTTATCCAAAGTCCTTATCAGGGTACTGGATGGGCCATTCAATGAAGTTTGCACCATAAATCCCTAACAACTCCAGGCTTGAAGATTCTCTGCAGGAAGTGTTACCATAGCCAGTCATTTTGGTTTGCCATAACTGATAAGGGCTTATCTTTCTGACAGCAATGACCAACCTGGTTCCTTTGATTTTTGAGTCATGTCCTAGAAAAAGAGCTGAGCCCAAGGAACTACAGCTTGGAGGATATATCTGATCTATCTGCGATGGCAGGAAAGCGTGCATCTAGTTGATCTAAAAACTAGATGGCATTATTGAGGAGCTGGACAGGAGGTCTTAGGAACAACCTCGTTTTATACTTTTTAAAAATAGGAATTTACTTAAAGGCAACTTCCATCTGCTCTCATTCTGGCAGAGGTATTGTGATAAAGGCTTTCAGGAATGTCAACAGCTCAGGATTGACATTAGCTCATAGATAATTCCCATCTACTAAATTAAAGTCTATGAGAGATTGATGCATGCACCAGAGTCTTGAATTATTAGGCAAGGATCTTGCTAAAGCTGGATATGGGAAGGTTGCTATGAAACTCATTTCAAAGGCTATGTAGGCCAACTCACCTCTGGGAAACCAATGCTTATTAAACCAATGCAACTGCTCAAAAACTAAAACTCCATCACTAAGTTCCCCATCACGGTGTGTGAAATCATTTCCAGAAAACTTCTCAAAAGATACCGAATAAAAGGCATCACAGGCCTGGCACGGTGGCTCATGCCTGTAATCCCAGCACTTTGGGAGGCCCAGGCTGGTGGATCACCTGAGGTCAGGAGTTTGAGACCAGCCTGGCCAGCATGGTGAAACCCCGTCTCTACTAGAAAAATACAAAAATTAGCCGGGTGTGGTGGCATGCGCCGGTAATCCCAGCTACTTGGGAGGCTGAGGCAGGAGAACCTGGCAGGCGGAGGTTGCAGTGAGCCGAGATCACGCCATTGCACTGCAGCCCAGGTGACAGAGTGAGACTCCATCTCAAAGAAAAATAAAAATAAAAATAAAAAGAGCCATCACAAAAAGACATTTCTTTATCAGGTCAGCAAATTGATTGCTGGTTTCAATCTCTCAAGAAGTCAGATTCTCTTCAGACACTCCTTTGTGTTTCTTTACAATGTAATCAGTCATTCCAGGGTCAGCTATGAGGCACACTCCCCTGGCCTCCCTCATAAGCAATTTAATTGCAAAGGGTTAGCATACTATTTCTTCTCTGCTATTCTCAGAATTCTCAATTATGAAAACAAAAACAATAATTAAAAAGTTCTTCCAGCTGATTTTTTTTTTTTTTTTGAGACAGAGTCTCACTTAAACTCTGCTGCCCAGGCTGTAGTGCAGTGGTGCAATCTCTGCTCACTGCAACCTCTGCCTCCCACGTTCAACCAATTCTTCTGCCTTCCCCCCGATCCCCGAGTAGCTGGGATTACAGGTGTGCACCACCACGTCCGGCTAACTTTTGTATCTTTAATAGAGACGGGGTTTCACCGTGTTGGCCAGGCTGGTCTCAAACTCCTGACCTCAAGTGATCCGCCCGCTTGGGCCTCCCAAAGTGTTGGGATTACGGGCGTGAGCCACTGCGCCCAGCCCCACGTACATTTTTTTTTTAAAGGGAGGCAGGAAAGAAGGCATTTGGGCCTCTTATCTGCAATTTTCTCCCATGTAAACTTATGTGAAGGATCTGGAGTGGGACTTCGTGGCTTCAAGCCCTGGCTCCACTACTTGATGGCTGCGCGACCTGGGTTAAGTCACGCAACCTCTCTGAACCCCAGTTTATTCATCTGTAAACAGGCCAATAATAGCACGAGATTTGCAGCGCGGGTGGAGCTCAAAGTGCAGGGTTGTCCCTGGTGAACCCATCACTTTTATATTTATCCTTTGATGAAGCCAGTACAATTCCTATCTGGTTAATTAGATACATCCCAACTCTTCCCTCGAGTTTGCCCTTCCCCCCGCCTCGTGAAGTCCTTGTTCTCTTAGCTGTCTTGAAAATCCTATGCATCAGCAGGTAGGAAAGGGCGCGCCGGGCGGGGGAAGCCACCCCCGCCCGAGCGCCCCCTTCGCGACCGCAAGCGCGCCCAGGAAGACCACAGAGCGGCGGGTGCGCGGCGAGGTGGCGATACGCGCCCGGGCTCGGCCTGCGGGTGGTGGCCCAAGCGTCCGCGTCGCTGGCCTGGCAGGCGCGACCGTGCGTGCGCAGCCGAGGGTGGTGGCGGCCGGCACCCCACCCTCGGCCGCCGCCTCCGCGTGTCAGGTGCCGTGAGAAGCGCGGGAGGGGCGGCCGCAGGCAGCGCCCAGGGATATGACTGGAGCCGACTTTCCAGAAGCGGCGCACGCAAAGCCCAGCTCCGCACGCAAGGGGGAGGCGACAGCAGAAACTTTTCAACCCGATAAAGTTCGCCGGAGCGCGGAGATTCGCCTCCTCCCACCACTCTCCGCCCCGCTCGGGTCCCGCCCCGCTAGCTCCCCCAGGCCCCCCGCCCAGTCGCCCCAGCTTGGCTCCCCGCCCTGCTCCAACGGCTTCCGTCGCAGCCTGGGCGGCCCCGCGCCCACCAGCGGGCGGCGCCACCTGGAGTGGCCTCTACGCGGGAAATCTCAGGGCCAGCTGCGCCCCAGGAGCCTTTGTGT
The DNA here is from genome assembly GCF_009828535.3 of Hylobates moloch. Lineage (NCBI taxonomy): Eukaryota > Metazoa > Chordata > Mammalia > Primates > Hylobatidae > Hylobates > Hylobates moloch. Next base: position 87,039,812 of record NW_026652290.1, read on the forward strand.
GCCCAAGGACTGTCGGGGCCCCGGGGCGGGGGAGCGGCTACTTTTAGGGATTCTTGATCTCGCCGCAAGAACTGGAAAAAATTTAGCACGCCAAAGAGCTGCCACTGAGGTGGAAATTTGTTTGCGAGAACCTAAGATAAAATTTAAACAACAAACCAGGGGCGCTGTGAGGCAAACCGCTGCCACTACACTGGCTTTCTGGGAAGCAAGCTCAAGTCGCGGAGAGGGAAGGGAGGTCGTGCTCTCCGGGCGGGACGCGCTCCCAAGTCGAGCGCAGCGGCCGGGGCAGGTTGTACAGAGCGCGGTTCTGGGGACACCATGCGGCCTCGATTGGAGGTGGCTGTGATGAAGAGCGGTTACCGCACAATGGAAACGTGGGCACCTCCGCTCCCATGATAGCCTGCTGGTAGAGCTCCGAGGCCAGCCGATGCGCCCCGACGGGAGTCCGGGTCAAAGCGGCTTGGTGTGCGGCGCGCCCCGCCCCCCGCAGGCCCCGCCCCGCCAGGTCGCGCTGCCCTCCTTCTACCCAGTCCTTAAAACCCGGAGGAGGGGGATGGCGCGCTTTGACTCTGGAGTGGGAGTGGGAGCGGGAGCGAGCGCTTCTGCGACGCCACTTGTGAGAGCCGCAAGGGAATGGGAATTGACGCCACTCACCGACCCCCAGTCTCAATCTCAACGCTGTGAGGAAACCTCGACTTTGCCAGGTCCCCAAGTGCAGCGGGGCTCGGCGAGCGAGGCACCTTTCTCCGTCCCCATCCCAATCCAAGCGCTCCTGGCACTGACGACGCCAAGAGACTCGAGTGGGAGTTAAAGCTTCCAGTGCGGGCAGCAGGTGTCCAGGGCGGGCCTGCGGGTTCCTGTTGACGTCTTGCCCTAGCCAAAGGTCCCAGTTTCTTCTCGGAGCCGGCTGTCCCGCGCCACTGGAAACCGCACCTCCCCGCAGGTCAGTCTGTCTGCGGAGCCGCTGCCCCGCGACCTCTTCAGATGGATTCTTGCGGGTAGGGGGTGGCGTGGTAGGCACTTTAAAGGAAATCAAGCGCCACCGCCTCGATGCCCGCAGCGTTGTCCCCAAATTGCAGGAACCGTTACGCGCCTTGCAGGGAGGGGAAGGGTTTGGCGCTGGGTTACAGCGAGGTGGAAACACGCCTCTTCTCCAAGGGAGAGTGGGTTGGGGATGGGAAGGGGCGTCTTCGGCCATTTCTCCAGAGAGTCAGCTCTGACCTCTCCACCCAACGGCACTCAGTCCCCCGAGGCTGGGGTAGGGGCGTGGGGCGCCCGCTCCTGTCTCTGCACCCCTGAGTGTCACGCCTTCTCCTTTCTGTCCCCAGCATGGGCACCAGCCTCAGCCCGAACGACTCTTGGCCGCTAAACCCGCTGTCCATCCAGCAGACCACGCTCCTGCTACTCCTGTCGGTGCTGGCCACTGTGCATGTGGGCCAGCGGCTGCTGAGGCAACGGAGGCGGCAGCTCGGGTCCGCGCCCCCGGGCCCGTTTGCGTGGCCACTGATCGGAAACGCGGCGGCGGTGGGCCAGGCGGCTCACCTCTCGTTCGCGCGCCTGGCGCGGCGCTACGGCGACGTCTTCCAGATCCGCCTGGGCAGCTGCCCCATAGTGGTGCTGAATGGCGAGCGCGCCATCCACCAGGCCCTGGTGCAGCAGGGCTCGGCCTTCGCCGACCGGCCGTCCTTCGCCTCCTTCCGTGTGGTGTCCGGCGGCCGCAGCATGGCTTTCGGCCACTACTCGGAGCACTGGAAGGTGCAGCGGCGCGCAGCCCACAGCATGATGCGCAACTTCTCCACGCGCCAGCCGCGCAGCCGCCAAGTCTTCGAGGGCCACGTGCTGAGCGAGGCGCGCGAACTGGTGGCGCTGCTGGTGCGCGGCAGCGCGGACGGCGCCTTCCTCGACCCGAGGCCGCTGGCCGTCGTGGCCGTGGCCAATGTCATGAGTGCCGTGTGTTTCGGCTGCCGCTATAGCCACGACGACCCCGAGTTCCGTGAGCTGCTCAGCCACAACGAGGAGTTCGGGCGCACGGTGGGCGCAGGCAGCCTAGTGGACGTGATGCCCTGGCTGCAGTACTTCCCCAACCCGGTGCGCACCGTTTTCCGCGAATTCGAGCAGCTCAACCGCAACTTCAGCAACTTCGTCCTGGACAAGTTCTTGAGGCACTGCGAAAGCCTTCGGCCCGGGGCCGCCCCCCGAGACATGATGGACGCCTTTATCCTCTCTGCGGAAAAGAAGGCGGCCGGGGACTCGGACGATGGTGGCGCGCGGCTGGATTTGGAGAACGTACCGGCCACTATCACTGACATCTTCGGCGCCAGCCAGGACACCCTGTCCACCGCGCTGCAGTGGCTCCTCCTCCTCTTCACCAGGTAAAGCCTCTGGGAGGCGTGGGCCAGGTCTTTTCTCCTTTGAAAAAGGCGGAGTAGAGACAGGATATGCTGAGTTTGCAAGCAGCGCCCCGGGTTTGGGGTTTCGCTCCAGGTCCCCACCCCTCAAAACCAAGATCGCGTCGGTAAAGGGACTCATAGTGAGGGCTGAGACACGCGCAAGCGCCCCACCCAGCGGTGCCCCGACCCCTCCGCATCTCCTATCTTGTCTCTATCCTCCCCTCCGCTGCTTGCGAGTGAGAACACATTTGCAAGACCCCTCCCCCCCCCCCCCCCCGGAAAAACAAGAGTTTTTAAGTGCTTGGAGATGAGCCCTGATAGCTCTCTCCCTGGCGCAGTACAAGCAGAACTAGAATAGTTGCGAAAGAAAAGGTAATGCCATAAATATGTTAAACACAGAAGCCTCTCCTAGGCGAGTCCTCGGCGTGGATCCGAGGCCGCCCAGCCCGGGCGCTAAAAGCGGGCCGCCCGTCAGGGCTTTGTTCCAGGCCAAGGAAACCCATGGAGGCCGGGCCAGCCGACAGGTAACCCGCACAGAAGCTTTCAGAAGGCGGCCACAACTAGCGGGCAGTGCTAGGTTTATAAAACCTACGCGCTAAGAGTTTGAGAAATGCCGGGGTAGAAGACAAGAAGCAGTCGCTTTTACGAGTGCAGAGTAGCATTCAGAAAGGCAGATGGGATATCCAGGAGGCGCCTGCAGACCTTTCTGGCCCCTGCCCTTGGCTCAGTTAGCGGACCCCCTGATGCCCACGTTGGTCTCTACTAACCTCCGACACGCACGGATTCAACAGGTCCCTGGTGTCGGGTTGCCATATTTGGCAAAAGAAAAGTTAAGTTTTACACGGGAATACTTACACTAAAAGATTAGCCCTTTGATCTGAAATCCATATTTAACTGGGCGGCCTGTAGTATTTACTCTGGAAACACTACCCCTAGGGGCAAATGTTTCGCAAGGCAAATCTTGATTGCCGAAGAGACCAGAAATCCTGGTTGTGTCATTTCTTGGAGCACAAGTGAGCAGTTGGAGATGCTGAATCTGCAGGCGCCACAGTAAGGTGTTTGGAAGGCAGAGAATGACTCTTATTAAAATCCACTGCAATCTATATTTCCTTAGATACTGTACAGCTACCTTCACAAATTAAAAGTTTCTGTATACTTAAAATGGCTTTTTAGTATTAAAATCATAGAAACACCCATGGTGGGTGAGGGAGAGGCAGAAATTGAATAAAGAAAAGTCAACCAGAGATCAGGGAAAAGGAAATCCCGGAATAGGATCCATAGCTTTTTGGGCATCTCCAGATAGGCATTTTAACTTTTGAAACGGCCTTTGTTTTTCATTAGAACCACGACAGTTCTCCGAGGACTCCAATTAGGCGGCAAAAAGAAATAAAACAATTTGGGGGTCACTTTCAATTCAATATGCTGATACTTTTTTTTTCCTTTTTAGTGAAAAGACAGTATGACAGGGCTTGGCAAATTACACGATCTGTTTTTGTATATACGTTTTATTGAAGCAGTCATGCCCATTCATTTATACATTGTCTATGGCTGCGTTCACTCTACAACACAGGGCAGAGCGGAGTAGTGCAACAAAGAAGGTTTGGTCCACAAAGTCTAAAATAGTTACTATCTGGCTCTCCCCACCATATATGTTTCTATGAAAAAAGTTGGCAGACTCCTGCAATATAATGTTGAAGAAGCGATTCTAAAAATAACTCTCCATTTCATCACATATGTGTATGCATTTTTTTTTTCGGAGTTGCAAACAATCATTTACATGTTTTTCGACTTCTAACACTTTGACTTAAGGTAGTGGACATTTCTAATCTTTTAATATTTATTTTGGTAATTTTTGATGGCTACATAGTATTTTGCCATGATAATGTATAGTTATATATAATCATTTATTGAACTTTAATGTTGGTCATTGGCCTTGATTGCATTTTTAAAATTTTTATTTTAATTTTATGTATTTACTTACCTTAGAGACAGGGTTTCACTACATTGCCCAGGCTGGTCCCAAACTCCTGGGCTCAAGCAGTTCTCCTGCCGCTGTCTGGCAGGTAGCTGGGACTACAGGCATGTACCACCATGCCTGGCTAATTTTTAGAATTTTAGGTCCTGTTGTGGTTACGTATTTTTGTACTTCTTAAATTACTTTCTGAAAACACATTTCTGGGCATGGATTACTGGGTTTAAAATGAGGCGGGAAGAGGTTACCTTCATGTCTCTTGCCTTGTACTAAGATTTTGTTTTTTAGAAAGATTGTATCAGTTTGTATCATCAACAGTGAATAAGTATTACAGTTTGTATACCATAATCTTATGAACATTGGGTATTGGCTTTTAAATTTAAAAAATACGGTATGTAGCTTTATCCATCAGGACACTAATTATCTTTGTATAAAATGAGAACAGCATGTCTGTTGGGATTGTCCAGGGAAATGACGGAGAAAAAACATTTACTTTCACATTGTAACTTTTGTGGGCTCTGGGTGCTTTTGCCTTTGTAGATTCCTTATACTATAAAAAAATTAAAAATTAAATTTCATGACTACCCTGATATAAAGATGAATACATTAAAATGATGCATGAAAATATTTTCTTCTACCTAAAAGTGAGTTTTTTTAGGTCTGAAGATTGTAAAAGACCTAAAAATATTTTCATGGGCCCCTAAAAAGTGGTGTGAGCCCTAGGCACTGTCCCTGCAGTACCCAATGGAAAAGCTGGCCTTATCTACTATTGTGCTTTTTGAGGCTGGGAAAACTTAGAGTTTTTTGACTTATAATGGGAAAGACAGCATTAGTCATGCAAGGCCTATTACAGGAAATATAATTCCTAAAGTCCATCTTGCAATTTAGTGAGAAATCAGGAAGCTGTTTTAGATTTTTTTCCCAGAAATATTAATTTAGTCACTGAGCTCGATAGCCTATTTAAGGAAAAGTGGAATTAAAATAAATTATAATGTGCTTTCTAGATGAAATAAGAATTTTGCTCACTTGCTTTTCTCTCTCCACATTAAACACCAAACAGGTATCCTGATGTGCAAGCTCGAGTGCAGGCAGAATTGGATCAGGTCGTGGGGAGGGACCGTCTGCCTTGTATGGGTGACCAGCCCAAACTGCCCTATGTCCTGGCCTTCCTTTATGAAGCCATGCGCTTCTCCAGCTTTGTGCCTGTCACTATTCCTCATGCCACCACTGCCAACACCTCTCTCTTGGGCTACCACATTCCCAAGGACACTGTGATTTTTGTCAACCAGTGGTCTGTGAATCATGACCCAGTGAGGTGGCCTAACCCGGAGAACTTTGATCCAGCTCGATTCTTGGACAAGGACGGCCTCATCAACAAGGACCTGACCAGCAGAGTGATGATTTTTTCAGTGGGCAAAAGGCGGTGCATCGGCGAAGAACTTTCCAAGATGCAGCTTTTTCTCTTCATCTCCATCCTGGCTCACCAGTGCAATTTCAGGGCCAGCCCAAATGAGCCTGCGAAAATGAATTTCAGTTATGGTCTGACCATTAAACCCAAGTCATTTAAAGTCAACGTCACTCTCAGAGAGTCCATGGAGCTCCTTGATAGTGCTGTCCAAAAGTTACAAGCCGAGGAAACTTGCCAATAAGAGGCAAGAGGCAAGCTGAAATTTTAGAAATATTCACATCTTCGGAGATGAGGAGTAAAATTCAGTTTTTTTTCTAGTTCCCCTTTTGTGCTGCTTCTCAATTAGCCTTTAAGGTGAGCATAAGTCAGCTGTCCATCAGGTGAGGTGTGCTCCATACCCAGTGGTTCTTCATGAGTAGTGGGCTATGCAGGAGCTTCTGGGAGACTTTTTTGAGTCAAAGACGTAAAGGGCCCAATGAATTATTATATACATACTGCATCTTGGTTATTTCTGAAGGTAGCATTCTTTGGAGTTAAAATGCACATATAGACACATACATCCAAACACTTACACAAAACTATTAAATGAAGAAGTATTTTGGTAACCAGGCCATTTTTGGTGGGAATCCAAGATTGGTCGCCCATATGCAGAAATAGACAAAAAGTATATTAAACAAAGTTTCAGAGTATATTGTTGAAGAGACAGAGACAAGTAATTTCAGTGTAAAGTGTGTGATTGAAGGTGATAAGGAAAAGATAAAGACCAGAAATTCCCTTCTCACCTTTTCAGGAAAATAACTTAGACTCTAGTATTTATGGGTGGATTTATCCTTTTGCCTCCTGGTATACTTCCTTACTTTTAAGGATAAATCATAAAGTCCGTTGCTCAAAAAGAAATCAATAGTTGAATTAGTGAGTATAGTGGAGTTCCATGATTTATCATGAATTTTAAAGTATACATTATTAAATTGTAAAACTCCAAGGTGACGTTGTACCTCTTTTGCTTGCCAAAGTACATAATTTCAATTATCAGCAAAGAAAAAAAAAAGCCAGCCAAGCTTTAAATTATGTGACTGTAATGTACTGATTTCAGTAAGTCTCATAGGTGAAAAAAAAGTCACCAAATAGTATGCAATATATTACTTAATTGTCCGTAAGCAGTATATTAGTATTATCTTGTTCAGGAAAAGGTTGAATAATATATGCCTTGTATAATACTGAAAATTGAAAAAGTACAACCAACTCAACCAAGTGTGCTAAAAATGAGCTTGATTAAATCAACCACCTATTTTTGACATGGAAATGAAGCAGGGTTTCTTTTCTTCACTCAAATTTTGGCAAATCTCAAAATTAGATCCTAAGATGTGTTCTTATTTTTATAATGTCTTTATTGAAATTCTATTTATAATACACAATCTCATTTTGAAAATAACCTAATTAGTATATTAAAATTCCAAATTCATGGCATGCTTAAATTTTAACTAAATTTTAAAGCCATTCTGATTATTGAGTTCCAGTTGAAGTTAGTGGAAATCTGAACATTCTCCCGTGGAAGGCAGAGAAATCTAAGCCGTGTCTGCCTAGTGAATAATGGAAAATGCCATGAATTATCTGGATGTTCTTTTTATGAGGTGACAAGAGTTGGGGACAGAACTCCCATTATTACAACTGACCAAGTTTCTCTTCTAGATGATTTTTTGAAAGTTAACATTAATGTCTGCTTTTTGGAAAGTCAGAATCAGAAGATAGTCTTGGAAGCTGTTTGGAAAAGACAGTGGAGATGAGGTCAGTTGTGTTTTTTAAGATGGCAATTACTTTGGTAGCTGGGAAAGCATAAAGCTCAAATGAAATGTATGCATTCACATTTAGAAAAGTGAACTGAAGTTTCAAGTTTTAACTTTCATTGCAATTAAACTTCCAAAGGAAGTTCTACAGTGTCCTAAGTGCTAAGTGCTTATTACATTTTATTAAGCTTTTTGGAATCTTTGTACCAAAATTTTAAAAAAGGGAGTTTATGATAGTTGTGTGTATGTGTGTGTGGGGTGGGGGGATGGTAAGAGAAAAGAGAAAGACTGAGAAGAAGGAAAGATGGTTAAACATTTTCCCACTCATTCTGAATTAATTAATTTGGAGCACAAAATTCAAAGCATGGACATTTAGAAGAAAGATGTTTGGCGTAGCAGAGTTAAATCTCAAATAGGCTACTAAAAAAGTCTACAACATAGCAGATCTGTTTCATGGTTTGGAATATTAAAAAACTTCATGTAATTTTATTTTAAAATTTCATAGCTGTACTTCTTGAATACAAAAAATCATGCCAGTATTTTTAAAGGCATTAAAGTCAACTACAGAAAGCAGGCTTACCCAATACATTTAAATTTTTTGGCACTTGCCATTCCAAAATATTATTCCCCAGCAAGGCTGAGATAGTGAATTTGGGCTGCTGTAGCCTATTTTTTTAGATTGAGAAATGTGTAGCAGCAAAAATAATCATGAACCAATCTGGATGTCTTATTATGTCAACCAGGTCCAGATGTGCTATAATCTGTTTTTATGTATGTAGGCCCAGTCGTCATCAGATGCTTGCGGCAGAAGGAAAGCTGTGTTTATATAGAAGAAAGTAAGGTGCTTAGAGGTTACCTGGCTTATTTAATATGTTTATAACCTTGTTAAAGAAAGGAAAAGAAAACAAAAAACGAATAAAAATAACTGAATTTTGAGGCTGGAGTAATCAGATTACTGCTTTAATCAGAAAGCCTCATTGTATTTCTACTGGAGAGAGAATGTATTTGCTGACAACCATTAAAGTCAGAAGTTTTACTCCAGGTTATTGCAATAAAGTATAATGTTTATTAAATGCTTCATTTGTATGTCAAAGCTTTGACTCTGTAAGAAAATTGCTTTTTTCCAAAACAAAAAGATGTCTCAGGTTTGTTTTGTGCATTTTCTAAAAGCTTTCATGTCCCAGAACTTAGCCTTTACCTGTGAATTGTTACTACAGCCCTAATATTTTCCTAGATCTATATTAGATCAAATAGTTGCATAGCAGTATATGTTAATTTGTGTGTTTTTAGCTGTGACACAACTGTGTGATTAAAAGGTATACTTTAGTAGACATTTATAACTCAAGGATACCTTCTTATTTAATCTTTTCTTATTTTTGTACTTTATCATGAATGCTTTTAGTATGTGCATAATAGCTACAGTGCATAGTTGTCACCAAAATACATTCTGGGGAAACAACATTTATATGTAGCCTTTACTGTTTGATATACCAAATTAAAAAAAAATTGTATCTCATTACTTATACTGGGACACCATTACCAAAATAATAAAAATCACTTTCATAATCTTGTTATGAAGTTTTTATGTTGTAGCAAATATAGTCTAATGTATCACTTTATTTCAACTATTACTATGGATTATTCAATTGAAATATTGCACTGTAAACATTTTATTTGTCCATTCTACATCTCAGGCTGAGGCCGCATGCTTTTTTTTCCCGTAGGTTTTCATCAGCCAAATTTCTAATCTCTATATTTTTGAATTTCTAAGAACCAACACGGAGGTTACATTTCAATGCAAACAATCAAGCCAAACGAGAATTAATTTGCAATGTTGAAAGATTGAATAGATTGCAACTTTAAGTTGCTGATTGATTTCTGCTTCATCTAAAGAATGCAGTACACATTTTTCTTCCTCAGCTGCATACCAGTCCTTTCTCTGAGTATTTTCTTCTTTCATTTTTTAAAGGTACATGTGCCTTAATAAGCGCAATTAATGTCCAATAAAATAAGATGGGTACAAGTATTCTGTCATGTACTATGTGGAAATATTTTATTGCCAATCTTTTTACTTGGTAAAAAGACTTGACTTCACAGGGCCTAGGTCATGAATCTCCAGGCCTTCACTGTGCCTCACTCACAGATGACAGGGCTTAGAGTACCAAAGGCTCTTTATCGTCCAGACTACAGCTCCTATTACTGTGAAAACAGGAAAAGAAGTAAAAATTGCACAAAATGGCATTGATACTTCGGCGCGGGAACCTCACTTTAGCAGCCAGAAGGTATGGCTATGGAGTGGTTTAAGAGAATACTCACTAGTTTTCCAGATGTATGACAGTAGGATCTTGGAAATGTCAGGACAGTTCAGAATAAGGGAAGGAAATATTTTTATGGGAAAAAGATTCCTTTAAATAATTATAATTGGGGCCAGTTTTTGCAAAACTGTCTAGCAGAGTTGGATTCTACCCAATCAATCCAATAGAGTATAAGACCGGAGTACAGGGTGGGAAATGAACGCAGCTTTGGACATAAGTAAGACAGGCGTGGTTGTTAGAAACTCACAGAGGCTGTTTCTTCAACCTCAGAGCCAGTCTATTTTTCTGCACCAGTGCAACAGAAGTTCACTGGCTGTTAACGCTCCCTTTTTTGGCCCAGTGACTCTCACATGCTCTCTGTTCTCCAGTTTCAGTCTATTAGTTATAAATCTCAGAAAGGGAAAAGGAAAGAAGAAAAAAACTAAATGTATTCAAATACATTCAAAAGCAATTTTTTTAAACTTGGAATTATGGAGGAAAATAATCTAGTTTACATAGGTATGGACACGCTATAGGTAACAGCTCATGCTTGCAGCTCCTCTGCTAAGCGACATACAGGCTTTGAGGACAAATGCTGTGCTCTTCATGCACACTTTTCAACGTGTCAGATATGGAGGGAAGAAATGGAACTAAAATATGTTGAGCACTTACAATTTTTGCATCACTGTGCTAAACTCTAATGCATTATTGCCCAACAGTCTTCAGAGGGATGTGATAAAGTAATGGGCCAAAATTATATATTTAGAAGTATTCTCATCCAGATTTTCCCTGGAGATGAACTAATTCAAAGCCCATTATCTTTGTACTCTAGTTTGTCCCTTCCCAGTGTGCCTGTGTTTGGATTTATAGGGTAGTCCGTCTATTTTTTTAGGCCATAAGATCCTGGGAGTTTCGCAAGCAATTTACTTCCTTTGTCTAAGGCACATTCCACACTACAGTCAGGGAGTAACTGACATTGTGCGGGAATCCTCACCACACTGCTCTCTTCTGAGAAAAGCCCCTTTAAACTGTTCTTTAGGCAAAATCAAAAGCCAAACAAACAAACAGTCATGCTTTGTCTTATAATCCTAAAACCTCTGTCCTAGAACCTGTCTGGACCAAGGATCCTTGTTGGAGCCAGGGCCGTCCTTAGGCTGGTCCAATTTCCTGGGACATGGCCTGTCGGTCTGATAGCCGTGCATCACCTAGGTGTTGGTGTATGTGGCTCATCAGAATCCTTCCGTCTCTCAGAGCCCGTGAGCACTGGCCAGAGGGAGAGAGAAGAACCAAGGCACGAAACAAGCTTTTTGATGGGAAGCTTGCCTTTGCAAACAGAATGACTGGACCTACCAGAACTAGTTTTGAATCACTTGAGGCCCCTTTAGGTGAGACAATGTTATACAGCAGAAGCCTAACAGCACTGAGATCCCTTTGGGTCAGAGCTAAGAGTCATTGAGCAAGCCTGAAAAATCAGCGAGCCTCTTTTTTTTTTTTTAATTTATTCCTGTTTCCTTACGTTTGTTTGTCTCTCTCTCTCAATGACTAAGTATTACAATATGCTTAATGTGCACTTTTTGTTTGCACGTTCCAGCAAAATTTGTATTATTGTTTTGCATATATATGTTTTACTTTATGTAAGTGCTGTACGTATCTCATCCTGTTGCTTAATCTTTTCTCAGCTCCGTCCCTGTGTAATTCCACAGCTTATAGCTGCTGCCTGGTATTCCATGGTACTCATCCACCACATTTTTTCTACCCGCTCTCTTGGGAATAGATACCTGGATAACTTCCAACTTTATGAGCCCCTAAATGCTGCAGCAAGGAATAGCTTGGTATGTGTTTACTTGCCCTCCTATGTAAACTTTGTAATGTATGCCATACCCATGATTGGAAGCGTTGGGTCAGCAAGTGAGTGAGTGTGTAATTTAAATATTGCACGTTCTCCAGAATGCCAAATCTGTCCACACTCCCATCAGCTGTGCATGAGGGGAAGCTGTACCCACTTCCCCACCAACACACGGCATGACCTCTTTATTTTTAAATGAAGTATATCCTCTTGGGAGAGAGATGCATTACATAGATTTTTTTTAATGAGGCAAAAGACAGCTACACTCATTTTTCAATACTTCCCACAGCCATATTTATGTTTACATCATATCTCCACTATTTGATGGTATATTCATTGAAAAGCAGGTACTAAGTCCCAACAATTTTGTTATGGAATCATATTGTATATACAGAAGCACGGGTGAAAAAAGTGGAGTGAGTTTTGTCGAGCCTGCTTCTCAGCACTGATGATCTCTTCATCTTCCCCATGACTCAGTTTTCAATTGGTACCCTTGAAGTCTAACCTGTTTCTTTCTTTCTTTCTTTTTTTTTTTTTTTTTTTGAGATGGAGTCTCGCTGTGTCACCCAGGCTGGAGTGCCGTGGTGTGATCTCAGCTCACTGCAACCTCCGCCTCCCGGGTTCAAGTGATTCTTCTGTCTCAGCCCCCTGAGTAGCTGGGACTACAGGCATATGGCACCATGTCCGGCTAACTTTTGTATTTTTAGTAGAGACGGGGTTAGAGGGGAGGGAGGGTACTACAAAAGGATAGCCTGGTGGAGTTTTGGAAGGTTTTCTGATTGTGGCAGTGGTTACATGGATGTATACATGTGTTAAAATTCACACAACTACACCAAAAAGTGATGAAAAGTGATTGGAAAAAATGTTAAAGGGGAATTGGTGCAAATGAACTTAAGTAAAGCTGGACTGAAGTTGGCAGGTAGCACAGCAGCTGCTGGCAGACAAGGAAACAAGATGGCAACACTGAACAAAGAAGGTCAAGCCCAGAGGTGTGAACAAGGATCATAGCCTGTGCTGAAGTCCTTGCAGGAGAGGTAAAGTGGTGCCAGATTCTCAGAGCAGAACAGGAGGCAAAACACCAGCCTTTGGGATGAGCAAGAGCTGGAACCTCCCAGCCGAGACAATTTTAATTCAATGTCATAAGTGTTAATTGAGCACCTATTAGTAGGCAGACACTGTTTGGGGCACTGGTGATATAATAATGAACAAGGCACCCAGGGCCTGACCTCATGGAGCTGATATTCTAGTGGGATGGGTGACAGGAGAGAAAATAAGATTTCAGTTAATTATAAGTGGTGTGTGTGTGTGTGTGTGTGTGTACTGAGTGTGAGCAGGCACTGTTTAGAATGAGTAGTCAGGGAAGCCTTCCTGAAGGAGGCAACACCAAGGGGTGGGCATTAAGGACAAGCTTCCTCTTACATCCTCCCTATGTGAAGAAAATACAGGCACTGAGTTATCAGATAATATAATTACCTTAAAAAAGATGATTACAATTCATTAAGTTGATTTTTATGGTCACAAAATCAGGGCAGTCTGAAGTAAAACAATCTCAGCGCACTCCGTGGCAGATGACATTGGCCCATAATCACCGCTGGCTTCTGGCTTGGCTGATGGCATTGGTGGGTCCAGACCATTCCCTGCCATTGACTCTTGAGCTCATTCCCAATCATGTTCCCCTTGGAGCACTGAGGCAAATCTGATAACTCTGCCTGCATTTCCTTCACATGGGGAGGATGTAAGAGGACACTTGTCCTTAATGCCCACTCCTTGGTGTTGCCTCCTTCAGGAAGGCTTCCCTGACTACTCATTTGCTCCTAAAGAATAACCAGAGAACAGGCTCTTGGAACTAACATACTTTTCAACAATGCCTTTAAATATAATTTAAAATGGCCTGATGATTCTTTAATTTTATGTGCACCAAAGGACTCCACATTGATTCTTTTAAGCACTTAATGGAACTTCTCCTGAACATTTTCTAGACTATGTCTAGCCTTTGAGTCAAAGTTTTATTATATCTGGTTGAAAAGGATTTCCACCCTCATCCCAGTGGGGTTGCTGAGAAAAGCAGGCAGCCTCGTGTCCTGTTTGGGGGATCTCCCATCTCCTGGTGGTGTACTGTGTACTCAGCATGCTTTCCTCGCTGTCTCTAACTTTATTGTTTAACCCCACAGCCCTTGGCCATTATCTAGGCCATTGGACCCCACAAGTCAGGTCACATCAGCTTTGAGAGCACCACTCAGCTCCCGGACCCACAATACTGAAAGCTGCTGGTGTCCACTGGATCTGGTGGATGTTTGTGAATCCCAGGATGCTCTGAGCTTGTCTTTCCTGCACCTCCCCTGTCACTCTCCCTGCTCACAATCAGGAAGGTCAAAGGGCCACCTCTGTTCTCTTACGGCACATCCCAGCGATCAGTATTTAAATTTGAGACTCTGCTTCTGCAATTCCCACAGCCCGCAAGCAAATCTAGTTGGCATTCTAGAGCTTGGCACTGACATCGAGGAAAAAAGTGGGGAAACACAGGCTGGACAAAGTGGTGGAAGAATAAGGTTAACTTTTCACTGTGTGTTTTCCAATGTGGTTTCCAGGAACGACTGCTGTAAAAACAGGGCAAGCCTGCCTGCTCTCTTGTTTTGATTTCTAACTTCAAGAGATAGCTCTGGAAACATCTATCAAGGCTTTGTTAATAAAAAACAAGGCTGGGCGTGGTGGCTCATGCCTGTAATCCCAGCACTTTGGGAGGCCGAGGCGGGTGGATCACGAGGTCAGGAGATCGAGACCATCCTGGCTAACATGGTGAAACCCTGTCTCTACTAAAAATACAAAAAATTAGCCGGGTGAGGTGGCAGGCGCCTGTAGTCCCAGCTACGCAGGAGGTTGAGGCAGGAGAATGGCATGAACCCCAGGGGGCGGAGCCTGCAGTGAGCCGAGATCACGCCACCGCACTCTAGCCTGGGCGACAGTGAGACTCCATCTCAAAAAACAAACAAACAAACAAACAAACAAACAAACAAACAAACAAAACCCAAAACGGTCGGGCGTGCTGGCTCACGCCTGTAATCCCAGCACTTTGGGAGGCCAAAGCTGGCGGATCACGAGGTCAGGAGATCGAGACCATCCTGGGTAACACAGTGAAACCCCGTCTCTACAAAAAAAAAAAAAAGAAAAAAAAAATTAGTCGGGCGTGGTGGCACGAGCCTGTAGTCCCAGCTACTCAGGAGGCTGAGGCAGGAAAATCGCTTCCTGAGTGGTGGGGCTTGCAGTGAGCCCAGATTGAGTCACTGCATTCCAGCCTGGGTGACAGAGCGAGACTCCATCTCAAAAACAAAAAAAACAAAAACAAAAAAAACCAACGACAACAAAAAACCACACACACACAAAACCCTATCCTTATTCTTCAGTGCCCCGCCAGGGCTTATTTTCTTTGCGACAGAGTGTAGGGGAGTTTAGGTCATCATAACAGACCTGCCCTTGGCTCTGCAGAGGTCAGCATCTTTCTCATTTTCTTTGCCCACGTCCCTACATCAGCCTAGCTTGAGTTCATCTCTCATCTCTTTAATGAAGCCTCCCCTGACCACATCGTTTAATACTTAGCCTGCCCCTACAGGCTCCCTCGACATGCCTACCTTGCTCTACTTTTTCTGTTCCCTATGCTCCCAAAACATAAAACATTTATTCCCTGCTAATATAACACAAAATACCCTTTACATTTTGATGATGATTTACTGTCTGTCTCCGTCCCCACTCCAGTCCCCAGGATATAAACTCTACAGGGGTGGACATTTTTATGTTCCTTGGAAAGTGGAATATCCAATCATCTTGCTGGATTTTCTACACAATATCCAACCACTGGTTTGCATTATATTTTAAATTCTGATGGTATGATCACTGCCTGAATAATTTACTCACAAAAAGAAATTAGTTAAGCCAGCTGCTTATTGTCCTATTGACCTGTGCTGTACAATGTAGTAGCCACTAGTCACATGTGGCTATTTAAATTTAAATTAATTAAAATTGAAAAAAATTAAAAAATCAATTCCTTATTCACATCAGCCTTATTTCAGGTGCTTGGAAGCCACATGGGGATAGTGGCTACTGTTGTGAGAGGCACAGATATAAAACGCTTCCATCACAGTGGAAAGTTCTATTGGACAGTGCTGCTATAATTGAATCCATTTCCATTTATTGGACGTTTTACTTTTATTCAATTGGTAACTATTTATTACTACTTTTGGTAAAACACTCTGATAAGAATCATGAGAAATACTCAGGGAGGATTCAGGGGCCCCTCCTCGGAGTATGTAAGTGTGACGATAAATATAATATAAAGATACATACACAAGAGTTTTCAGGTAGTTTCAGATAATGTGCTTCAAGGAAAGGAGAGATTTGCGTTTTCCAATAACCTGGCTTTTTCCCATAGGCAGAGGAGCCAACATCTCCAGTGGAAAATAAATTCAGGTCACAATACGAAATAAAAGAAAGCTTCTTAGAGTAGGTAGGTCTGAAACAGAAAACTGCCCATAACCTCAGTTCTGAAGCACAGAAAACTGAACACCTTGATAAAAAGGAAGAGAATCCACGTAAGGTTTTATTTTGGTGGAAAAGTTAACTCCAAACAGGGAAATTCAAAGCTATGGTTCCCTATGTTCTATGGGTTCTGCTCTTGTTTCTCCTTCACCTTTGCCTTGGGACAAGCAGCCCCCACACCTGCAGACACAAACATTTCTGGTCCTGAAGTCCCCTGCCTGAGCAGAGCTGAGAAAAGCTGGTGAGGGCTAGCAGAATCTGGAGGGTTGCTTCTCCAAGCCTTCCCTTCCAAGGCTGGGAATTAAAGTTCAAAGAGGGTCTTCCCCTCATGCTGCTTCTTCCTGCAGGGCAAAGCTTGCAGGCTTGACCTAAAGAGCTATGTCAATGGATAATGAGTAATTGAATGTGATTTTTCAGATACCTGAGATTTTCCACCCTGGGCTTCTTCATCCCTTTCCCTAGCCCACAGGGCTGACTCACATTGACCTGGGTTTTTCCCATAGGCAGAGGAGTCAACATCTCCAGTGGAAAATAAACTCAGGCCAAAAGAACAAGGCGTGTGAGGAGCACAATTATTTCCAAAGAAAAAAAGGTTAAATTTCCAAGAGTTAAGGTGGCTTTCTAATGCTGCTATTATGAGTCAGTCATTTTCCTGGGTAGTTACTCTGCTACTGTTCAGATAGCCTCAGTGGGCTCTGTATTAGTCTGTTCTCACAGACCTATGAAGAAACACCTGAGACTGGGTAATTTATAAAGCAAAGAGGTTTAATTGGTTTACAGTTCTGCAGGCTGTACAGAAAGTATAGCAGCAGCTTCTGCTTCTGGTGGGGGAGCCTCAGGAAACTGACAATCATGGCAGAAGGCAAAGGGGAAACAGGCACTTCTTACATGGCTGGAGCAGAAGGAAGAGGGAGAGGGAAGGTGCTACATACTTTTAAACAACCAGATCTCATGAGAACCCACTCACTATACAGTACCAACGGGGATGGTACTGAACCATTCATGAGAACTCTGCCCATTGATCCAATCACCTCCCACCATGCCCCACCACCAACACTGGGGATTACTATTGAACCTGAGATTTGAGTGGGGACATAGATCTAAGCCATATCAGATAAAGCGGTTTCTATATCAGGCTCCATTGGCTACCAGCATCTTGGTAAGCTGAATCTCCTGTGGTTTACAGCAGAGGTCAGCAAACTATGGCCCATGGTCAAAATCTGGTCCACCACCCGTTTTCCATAGTTTGTGAGCTATGCATTATTTTTACACTTTTAAATAGTAGAAAGAAGTTGAAAGAGGAAAAGTATTTTATGACACATGAACATTTTATGAAATTCAAATTTCAGTATCCATAAATAAAGTTATGTTGGAGCACAGCCATACTCATTTGACTACTGTAATGCCTATGGCAGCTTTTGTACTACAGCAGCAGAGTTGGGTAGTTGTAAAAAAGACCACATGGCACCTGCAAAGCCTGAGATATTTACTACCTGGCTCTTACAGGAAAAGTTTGCAAATCCTGGTCTGCACCATCTATTTCTCACAGCACCAGCTAATAATAGTAACAACCTCTTCATGTCTCTAAAGCACTTTATGGTTGACAAATCACTTCTATGTGCATCATTTTCACCACTGTTTTGAACGGCCCTGGACTGTGCTAGAGCCCTGGACAGCTGATGCTGCTTCACAGAGAATCATGAACCCACAAAGCTAAGACCCCAAATAAGGCACTAGGAAGCAGAAACAGGTCAAAGGCATTTTTCACAAAGGCAATATTCCATATTGCAATTGGAGGCATTTTAGCATAGACTAGAGAATGCAGCAGTTAACTGGAAGGAAAAAATCAGACTCATGCAGTGTAATAACATAACTAAAACAAAATTGAAAAAAGCTTGTAATTTCAGGACTTAAAACCCTTGCTTAATTAAGTTCTTCTTCCTAATTGGGTCTCCATCATTTTATATCATTTAGAGGTATGTCATAATTTCACAATTCTTACATGTAGCCTAAGAATGCAACTAATCAAACAAAATTCATTTCTTATCTAGTCACATGGGACACCCTGAAATAAGTCTGGGAGAATTATCACATGTTCTTACATGCTGAGCACAGTAAATCAAGTATAATATAGTTTTATATACATTCAGATCATCCAGGCCATCATTTATTCAGCATCTATCATGTCTCTAAGCATTGTTAAGCACTACTAGATACTATTCTAAAACTGTTATAAAAATAAACACATGCCCTGATTCAGCGGCGTTCATTTCCTGTTTGAGGAGACACACCGGCATGCCCCTAACACAGTGTGACTGATGTTGTAGCAAGTGGTGTATGAAGTGCTTTGGGAACAACGATTAAGAACTATGTAATTCTCCTAGAGATTGTGTGGACACGAGGGTTAGGAAAGGCTCCATAGAGGAGATGCCCTATGAGCTGGGCCTACATGCTTAGGGTTTGACTAGAGAGACACAATATCGGGAAGGGAGGATGAGAGGATCCTGGACAAGGCCCTCTGTGATGAAAGGACCTGCTCCCCACTGGATCCCGGGTGCCTGGCACAGTGCTGCCCCATCCTATGTGCTCAGTAATAAAATATCTGTTGAGTGAATGAATGTGATGTGCTTGGAGGTGGCAATGATCCAGGTGAGGCGGGGAGCACACGTAAGTGTTTGCATGCAGTGTGTGTGTGTATTTGTGTGTGTGTCAGAGTGAGGGAGTGTGGCAGGTACTGTTAATGTGTACCCAATATCCATCACCCTACTTGTTAACAGAACCTTGATTTTTTTCCAGTTATCCAGTCTTCAGGGAAGATGACTCTGTCTCAACTCAGAATAAATCCTGACTAGCCTAAATCAATCATAAAATTCCTATTCCCCTTGAAGTAACTGGCGTAGACGGGCATGCAATCTATTCCAGATGATGAGTTGCAAGGGGAAGGTCTATTGAAGGGCTGCTTGAAGGGTTTCTTTGTTCTTTAAAAGACACACACACAAGTAAGAGACAGTGCATCTTCCTCTGTCGAATGCTATTGTGTCTGGATGTGACTCCTGCAGTGATCTTGTAGTCATGAAGGGAGCTAACCTGAGGACCAAGCTAATACTTCAGAAATGACTATATCAAAAGATGCAAAGATCTTGTCCTTGATGGGGTCATCAAGCCATTAAGTAAACCAACTTAGAGCTTCCTACACTTCTGATTTTCCTCCAAAGTGAGACAATTAATTTCTTCCTTGATAGGACACAGTTGAGTAAGGATTTTCTATTACTGGTTCTAAGAGCCAAAGACATTTTAACACATTGGTCAGCTGTGTATATAAGGTGAGGGTGAGGTTGGGGAGGTAGGTTGAGGCAGGCTGCAAAGGCTACATGCTGGGTTGAGGAGTCTGTTTTTTTTTTTCCCATAGGATCCTGGGGTGGGCTGCACAAGAGGAATTAAAACAGGCAAGTGCTATAGAACGGCAACTTTGACTGCCAGATGTGACAATGGCTTAGAGGGAAGGAGTGAAACTAGGCAGATCATCAGGGGGATGGCTAGGAAATCATCTAGGCAAGAGGGAAAGTAGACCTGGTCCTGGCCTCACTGAGGAAATAGAGAAGAAGGAGTGGGATTTGAAAGACATTTCAGAGATATAATAAGCAATGCTTGCAATACAAAACTGATAATATACTGTTCTAAAAATATGGTTTATGGCACATAAGACATTTCTGGTAACTTTCTGAATGTGTTTTATTAGTTTTACAAATTTAACATGATATCCAAATAATTTCCTGGTTGGACATTTGGAGCCCTTTGTCCCCCCATCCTTTTGAGAGGAGCAGAGCCCTTACCTATGGAGCATGTCTTGTGCTGTATTCTATATTAAGTGTGGGCTTGAAGAGGGATGGTCCAGTAGTGAGGTGTCGAGAGTCGTGCACTGGGTAGTTTGACTACATGGAGCTGGCTGGCAAATCATGGCAGAAATGTTCCTTAAGAAAGATGGTAAAAACAATTGGAAGATGGCCAAATAGGAACAGCTCTGGTCTACAGATCCCAGCGTGAGCAACGCAGAAGACGGGTGATTTCTGCATTTCCATCTGAAGTACTGGGTTCATCTCACTGGGGAGTGCCAGAGAGTAGGTGCAGGACAGTGGGTGCAGTGCACTGTGCGTGAACTGAAGCAGGGCGAGGCATCGCCTCACCCCAGAAGCACAAGGGGTCAGGGAGTTCCCTTTCCTAGTCAAAGAAAGCGGTGACAGATGGCACCTGGAAAATCCGGTCACTCCCACCCTAATACTGCGCTTTTCCAACAGCTTAAAAAATGGCATACCGGGAGATTATATCCCACACCTGGCTCAGAGGGTCCTATGCCCACGGAGTCTCATTCATTGCTAGCACAGCAGTCTGAGGTCAAACTGCAAGGCAGTAGCGAGGCTAGGGGAGGGGTGCCCGCCATTGGCGAGTTAGTTGTTTGATTAGGTAAACAAAGCCTCCAGGAAGCTCGAACTGCATGGAGCCCACTACAGCTCAAGGAGGCCTGCCTGCCTCTGTAGGCTCCAACTCTGGGGGCAGGGCACAGACAAACAAAAAGACAGGAGTAACCTCTGCAGACTTAAATGTCCCTCTCTGACAGCTTTGAAGAGAGTAGTGGTTCTCCCAGCACACAGCTGGAGATCTGAGAAAGGGCAGACTGCCTCCTCAAGTGGGTCCCTGACCCCTGAGTAGCGTAACTGGGAGGCACCCCCCAGTAGGGGTGGACTGACAACTCACATGGCCACGTACTCCTCTGAGACAAAACTTCCAGAGGAACGATCAGGCAGCAGCATTTGTGGTTCACCAACATCTGCAGTTGTGCAGCCACTGCTGCTAATACCCAGGCAAACAGGGTCTGGAGTGGACCTCTAGCAAACTCCAACAGACCTGCAGCTGAGGGTCCTGTCTGTTAGAAGGAAAACTAACAAACCGAAAGGACATCCACACCAAAAACCCATCTGTACGTCACCATCATCAAAGACCAAAGGTAGATAAAACCAGAAAGATGGAAAAAAAGCAGAGCAGAAAAACTGGAAACTCTAAAAATCAGAGCGCCTCTCCTCCTCCAAAGGAACGCAGCTCCTCACCAGCAACGGAACAAAGCTGGACAGAGAATGACTTTGATGAGTTGAGAGAAGAAGGCTTCAGACGATCAAACTACTCCGAGCGACAGGAGGAAATTCGAACCAATGGCAAAGAAGTTAAAAGCTTTGAAAAAAAATTAGATGAACAGATAACTAGAATAACCAATGCAGAGAAGTCCTTAAAGGACCTGATGGAGCTGAAAACCAAGGCACGAGAGCTACGTGATGAACGCAGAAGCCTCGGCAGCCGATGCAATCAACTGGAAGAAAGGGTATCAGTGATGGAAGACGAAATGAATGAAATGAAGCGAGAAGAGAAGTTTAGAGAAAAAAGAATGAAAAGAAATGAACAAAGCCTCCAAGAAATATGGAACTATGTGAAAAGACCAAAACTACGTCTGATTGGTGTACCTGAAAGTGACAGGGAGAATGGAATCAAGTTGGAAAACACTCTGCAGGATATTATCCAGGAGAACTTCCCCAATCTAGCAAGGCAGGCCAACATTCAAATTCAGGAAATACAGAGAATGCCACAAAGATACTCCTCGAGAAGAGCAACTCCAAGACACATAATTGTCAGATTTACCAAAGTTGAAATGAAGGAAAAAATGTTAAGGGCACCCAGAGAGAAAGGTCGGATTACCCACAAAGGGAAGCCCATCAGACTAACAGCTGATCTCTCGGCAGAATCTCTACAAGCCAGAAGAGAGTGCGGACCAATATTCAACATTCTGAAAGAAGAGAATTTTCAACCCAGAATCTCATATCCAGCCAAACTAAGCTTCATAAGTGAAGGAGAAATAAAATCCTTCACAGACAAGCAAATGCTGAGAGATTTTGTCACCACCAGGCCTGCCCTAAAAGAGCTCCTGAAGGAAGCACTAAACATGGAAAGGAACAACCGGTACCAGCCACTGCAAAAACATGCCAAATTGTAAAGATCATCAAGGCTAGGAATAAACTGCATCAACTAATGAGCAAAATAACCAGCTAACATCATAATGACAGGATCAAATTCACACATAACAATATTAACCTTAAATGTAAATGGGCTAAATGCTCCAATTAAAAGGCACAGACTGGCAAATTGGATAAAGAGTCAAGACCCATTACTGTGCTGTATTCAGGAAACCCATCTCACGTGCAGAGACACACATGGGCTCAAAATAAAGGGATGGAGGAAGATCTACCAAGCAAATGGAAAACAAAAAAAGGCAGGGGTTGCAATCCTAGTCTCTGATAAAACAGACTTTAAACCAACAAAGATCAAAAGAGACAAAGAAGGCCATTACATAATGGTAAAGGGATCAATTCAACAAGAAGAGCTAACTATCCTAAATATATATGCACCCAATACAGGAGCACCCAGATTCATAAAGCAAGTCCTCAGAGACCTACAGAGAGACTTAGACTCCCACACAATAATAATGGGAGACTTTAACACCCAACTATCAACATTAGACAGATCAACAAGACAGAAAGTTAACAAGGATACCCAGGAATTGAACTCAGCTCTGCACCAAGTGGACCTAATAGACATCTACAGAACTCTCCACCCCAAATCAACAGAATATACATTCTTTTCAGCACCACACCACACCTACTCCAAAATTGACCACATAGTTGGAAGTAAAGCACTCCTCAGGAAACGTAAAAGAACAGAAATTATAACAAACTGTCTCTCAGACCACAGTGCAATCAAACTAGAACTCAGGATTAAGGAACTCACTCAAAACCACTCAACTACATGGGAACTGAACAACCTCCTCCTGAATGACTACTGGGTACATAACGAAATGAAGGCGGAAATAAAGATGTTCTTTGAAACCAATGAGAACAAAGACACAACATACCAGAATCTCTGGGACACATTCAAAGCAGTGTGTAGAGGGAAATTTATAGCACTAAATGCCCACAAGGGAAAGCAGGAAAGATCTAAAATTGACACCCTAATATCACAATTAAAAGAACTAGAGAAGCAAGAGCAAACATATTCAAAAGCTAGCGGAAGGCAAGAAATAACAAAGATCACAGCAGAACTGAAAGAAATAGAGACACAAAAAACCCTTCAAAATATCAATGAATCCAGGAGCTGGTTTTTTGAAAAGATCAACAAAACTGATAGATGCTAGCAAGACTAATAAAGAAGAAAAGAGAGAAGAATCACATAGACACAATAAAAAATGATAAAGGGGATATCACCACCAATCCCACAGAAATACAAACTACCATCAGAGAATACTATAAACACCTCTACGCAAATAAACTAGAAAATGTAGAAGAAATGGATAAATTCCTTGACACATACATCCTCCCAAGACTAAACCAGGAAGAAGTTGAATCTCTGAAGAGACCAATAAGAGGCTCTGAAATTAAGGCAATAATCAATAGCTTACCAACCAAAAAAACCTAGGACCAGATGGATTCACAGCCAAATTCTACCAGAGGTACAAAGAGGAGCTGGTACCATGCCTTCTGAAACTATTCCAATCAATAGAAAAAGAAGGAATCCTCCCTAACTCATTTTATGCGGCCAGCATCATCCTGATACCAAAGCCTGGCAGAGACACAACCAAAAAAGAGAATTTCAGACCAATATCCTTGATGAACATTGATGCAAAAATCCTCAATAAAATACTGGCAAACCAAATCCAGCAGCACATCAAAAAGCTTATCCACCATAATCAAGTGGGCTTCATCCTGGGATGCAAGGCTGGTTCAACATATACAAATCAATAAATGTAATCCAACATATAAACAGAACCAAAGGTAAAAACCACATGATTATCTCAGTAGATGCAGAAAAGGCCTTTGACAAAATTCAACAGCCCTTCATACTAAAAACTCTCAATAAATTAGGTATTGATGGGACGTATCTCAAAATATTAAGAGCTATCTATGACAAACCCACAGCCAATATCATACTGAATGGGCAAAAACTGGAAGCATTCCCTTTGAAAACTGGCACAAGACAGGGATGCCCTCTCTCACCACTCCTATTCAACATAGTGTTGGAAGTTCTGGCCAGGTAATCAGGCAGAAGAAGGAAATAAAGGGTATTCAATTAGGAAAAGAGGAAGTCAAATTGTCCCTGTTTGCAGATGACATGATTGTATATCTAGAAAACCCCATTGTCTCAGCCCAAAATCTCCTCAAGCTGATAAGCAACTTCAGCAAAGTCTCAGGATACAAAATCAATGTACAAAAGTCACAAGCATTCTTATACACAAATAACAGACAAACAGAGAGCCAAATCATGAGTGAACTCCCATTCACAATTGCTTCAAAGAGAATAAAATACCTAGGAATTCAACTTACAAGGGATGTGAAGGACCTCTTCAAGGAGAACTACAAACCACTGCTCAATGAAATAAAAGAGGATACAAACAAATGGAAGAACATTCCATGCTCATGGGTAGGAAGAATCAATATCGTGAAAATGGCCATACTATCCAAGGTAATTTATACATTCAATGTCATCCCCATCAAGCTACCAACGACTTTCTTCACGGAATTGGAAAAAACTACTTTAAAGTTCATATGGAACCAAAAAAGGGCCCACATCACCAAGTCAATCTTAAGCCAAAAGAACAAAGATGCAGGCATCACACTACCTGACTTCAAACTATACTACCAGGCTACAGTAACCAAAACAGCATGGTACTGGTACCAAAACAGAGATATAGACCAATGGAACAGAACGGAGCCCTCAGAAATAATGCTGCATATCTACAACTATCTGATCTTTGACAAACCTGACAAAAACAAGCAATGGGGAAAGGATTCCCTAATTAATAAATGGTGCTGGGAAAACTGGCTAGCCATATGTAGAAAGCTGAAACTGGATCCCTTCCTCACACCTTATATAAAAATTAATTCAAGATGGATTAAAGACTTAAAGTTAGACCTAAAACCATAAAAACCATAGAAGAAAACCTAGGCAATACCATTCAGGACATAGGCATGGGCAAGAATTTCATGTCTAAAACACCAAAAGCAATGGCAACAAAAGCCAAAATCGACAAATGGGATCTAATTAAACTAAAGAGCTTCTGCACAGCAAAAGAAACTACCATCAGAGTGAACAGGCAACCTACAAAATGGGAGAAAATTTTTGCAACCTACTCATCTGACAAAAGGCTAATATCCAGAATCTACAATGAACTCAAACAAATTGAGAAGAAAAAAGCAAACAACCCCATCAAAAGCCAAAAAACACATTAAAAAATGCTCATCATCACTGGCCATCAGAGAAATGCAAATCAAAACCACAATGAGATACCATCTCACACCAGTTAGAATGGTGATCATTAAAAAGTCAGGAAACCACAGGTGCTGGAGAGGATGTGGAGAAATAGGAACACTTTTACACTGTTGGTGGGACTGCAAACTAGTTCAACCACTGTGGAAGTCAGTGTGACGATTCCTCAGGGATCTAGAACTAGAAATACCATTTGACCCAGCCATCCCATTACTGGGTATATACCCAAAGGACTATAAATCATGCTGCTATAAAGACACATGCACACGTATATTTATTGCGGCACTATTCACAATAGCAAAGACTTGGAACCAACCTAAATGTCCAACAACGACAGACTGGATTAAGAAAATGTGGCACATATACACCATGGAATACTATGCAGCCATAAAAATGATGAGTTCATGTCCTTTGTAGGGACATGGATGAAACTGGAAACCATGATTCTCAGCAAATTATTGCAAGGACAAAAAACCGAACACCGTATGTTCTCACTCATAGGTGGGAATTGAACAATGAGAACACATGGACACAGGAAGGGGAACATCACACACTGGGGACTGTTGTGGGGTGGGGGTAGGGGGGAGGGATAGCATTAGGAGATATACCTAATGCTAAATGACGAGTTAATGGGTGCAGCTCACCAACATGGCACATGTATACCTATGTAACAAACCTGCACATGTACCCTAAAACTTAAAGTATAATAAATTAAAAAAAAAAAGATGGTAGAGAAGAGAGAAGAGAATTCATAAGTGGGTAGGTGGCCATGCTGCAAGCCACAGAATGACCCAAAAGAAACAGAGAATTGAACCCTGGAGCAACAAAGCACACAGGAGGGGACAATAAACATGGAGGAAAATGCATTCATTTATTAATCTTGTGATGTAAGACTCTAGTATTTTCTTTAACCATGCATCTCCATTTTGGAATTTGGGGTATATTTTTTTAAGTGAAGTATATCCATAATGCATCACCGATGATGTGTAGTTTCTGTGTATTTAAAGTGGGGCAAAAATTTTAAAAATACTTGCAGATCAGTTTGAATGTAGAATTTTTAAGATTGTTCTAATATTTTCTCCAATGTTTTATAGTTGCCTAATCTAACAGTAAAATAGGCTTAGCATGTCAGCTTTACTGAGTCTTTCCAAAGCATTCATCTTTTTTTGTGTTTGTCAATACAGCACCTCTTTATTTTCACAGTATTATTTGATGAGTTTAATAATATTTAATAAATTAAATTATGTAATTTTGGGAATAATACTCATAAAACAAACCCAAATGATTCTAGATAAACAGAATTCAACTTGAGGAAGTAGAAGTGCACAGGCAAAGTCAAGATTAGCCCACTGGCCATTAGTGTTCAGAGTGTGGGGCATCTACTAGTATAGTTCATAGGAATGAGGTGAGTACAGTAATCTGATAAGTGGTCAACTGGAAATTAATCAATAAAACTCCTAGAATATCTGAATAATAAATTCAACCAATGAGTCGTTCTTGGTAGGTTTACTGCCTCTAACTCTCTGTCTATCAAAATAACTATTTAAATGAAAGGTTTTCAGTGCTGGCTGCACATTAGAGTCACTTGGAACTTTGAAAAAAATAATGCTTGTGAGTTTTCTCCCCAGGCAAATTAAATCAGAATCTCTAGGGTAGGATCCTGGCATTGGTATTTTTTTCAGAGTGCCCCAGTAAATGCTAATATGCAGCCAGATTTGAGAACCACTGAATAAGATCAAACAGCTTACATAGTGAAAATTAATTCAACTTAGCATAGAAACGTTTATATGAACCATTTGGGATCTAAATTTTAAAATGCATTTTATTACAGTTAAATTGAGTTACTATTGGAATTAATAAAATTCATTCAGGTAAATTTTTCCTTAGTAACATGCTCTTTGCAAACCATTTTGTGGACTAGATGAGACTTTTAATTTAATATTTTAAGTGTCTGTGGATAAATAACTGGAACTTCTTGGAGCCCTTGAAAATAGCTTATACACTTTCTTCAGCAGCATTTCTAAAGCTCTCTCCTGCTGTGGCACATATGGTAGATAATGTGTGCGTGTTTGACATTCCCACGAAACCTCAAAAGCTTCTCAGGAAGTTTTAACCAATAATACTGAAAATACCCAACTGCTAATGATACGTCATAATGATCACTTGTTGAATATTTGGTCTTAGGTAAGTGACGCTGTGGGTCTTTGGCAATTATATTTAGATAGCACTATTTTTTCCTTCCAAAAAAATCATAATTTGAGTAAGAAAATTATGTTATTCTAGGGATAATCTTTAGTCAACCACCCTCACTCTTATTTATTTTTAATGGGAATTATTTGCACTTGTGGGTAATTTTTAAAAATATTACTTTTAATCTCACAATGAATTAAGATGCAATTGAGATTAAAACCTGCTACCTTGAACTATAACAGAGCCTTGACATTTGGCAGCCTTGACATCTGTAAACTTGGCAGTCATGGAATTAGTGACTGAGGATCTATTCCACACAGTGATTTTTGCTGAGGCATAAATTTGAATCCTATGGACAGCAAGGCTAGTGTATGGGAGTGAATCCATTAGCTAGTGAGTGCAGCATTGCCCACCCCCTCATGTCAAAGTAGCATTAACATTTTCTACTTGACTTCAGAGTTCCTGTAATCCTTGGGAACAGAGAAAAGTAAGTTTGAGGATAACGGCCCCAGAAAAAAACATCAATTGCTGGTGATGGCAGTAAAAAGACAAGTTGTCTGCGAATAAGCATCCTTAGCCAGGTTCATACGTGACTATAATCATTAAGAATATGGAGATCCTGGAACTATAAAACTATTTGCTCCAGGACACTGGTTTAGGCAAAGATTTTATGGCTAAGACTCCAAAAGCACCGGCAACACAGTAAAAATGGACAAATGGGACTATATTAAACTAAAAAAGCTTCTGTACAGCAAAGGAAACAATCAACAGAATGAAGAGACAACCTGTTGAATGAAGGAAAATATATGCAAACCATTCATTCAACAAGGGACTAATTTCTAGAATATACGAGGAACTCAACAAAACAGAAAAAAACACCAAATAATCCCACTAAAAAGTGGGCAAAGTATCTGAATAGACATTTATCAAAAGAAGAGACACAAATGGCCAACAGGTATATGAAAATATTCTCAACATCACTAATCATCAGGGACATGCAAATTATTATAAGACCACCATGAGATATCATCTTACCACAGTTAGAATGGCTATTATCAAAAAGACCAAAAGTAACAGATGCTGGTGAGGATGTAGAGAGAAAGGAATTCTTGTACACTGTTGATGGGAATGTAAATTTGTACAGCCATTATGGAAAACAGTATACAGGTTTCTCAAAAAACTAAAAATGGAACTAGCATACAATCCAGCAATCCCACCACTGGGTATTTATCCAAATGATAGGAACTCAGCATATTAAAGGGATACCCACACCATGTTTATTGCAGCACTGTTCACAATAGCCAAGACATGAAATCAACCTGCATGTCCATCAACAGATGAATGGATTAAAAAAGTGTGGTATATACCCAATGGAATACTGTTCAACCATAAAAAAAAAAAACATGTCATTTGCAGTAACATGGATGGAACTGGAGGTCATTATGTTGAGTGAAATCAGTCAGGCACAGAAAGACAAATATCTCATGTCTTCATTCATATGTGGGAACTAAAAACTTTAATCTCACAGAGGTAGAGAGAGAGAGTAGAATGAAATTGGGAAAGGTATGTGTAGGGGGAGAGGATGAAGAGAGGTTGGTTAATGGGTACAAACATACAGCTAGATAGAAGAAATAAGTTCTAGTATTTGATAACAGAAGGGTGAGTATAGTTAATAACATACTGTATATTTCAAAATAGCGAGAAGATTTGAAATGTTCCCAACACAAAGAAATGACAAATTTTTAAAGTGACTGGATATCATAAATACCCCAATTTGATCATTACATATTTTATACATGTATCAGAATATCATATGTACCCCATAAATATGTACAAATATTATGAATCGATAAAAAATTAAAAAAAGAAAGGTCACTCAAAATTTTTCCTTCCACCTGATTGCATTGTACAGAAGGAATTTAAAGTTCCATCACCATTCACCAGTGCCTCCAGACACATTCCAGTTGAATATGAGGGATGTACTATCTCTTAAACACTCCTTTCACAATTTTGTTTTCACGGTGAATATGCATGACTCTGAAGAAAGGGTTGGCAGACTCAGTCTAATTGCATAAATTCCAGATTAATGAAGCCTGATTTATTGAGGTTTCATGCCCTCAAGTCTAGCTTAATCCTTGTCACTGGTGTTGGTGATGTCTTTCCTAAAGAGGCTCATTCCTCGGGGCACAGCCAGCCCCACTAGGCCATGTTACAGCTTGCTCTTCCTTCTTTACAACTCTGAGGTGGGCGGATCACTTGAGGTCGGGAGTTTGAGACCAGCCTGGCCAACATGGTGAAATCTTGTCTCTACTAAAAACACAAAAAATTAGCCCGGCATAGTAATGCACGGCTGTAATCCCAGCTACCACGCGGGATGCTGAGGTGGAAGAATTGCTTGAACTCTGGAGGTGGAGGTTGCAGTGAGCTGAGATTGTGCCACCACACTCCAGCCTGTGAGACAGAGTGAGCCTCTGTCTCAGAAAAAACAACAACAAAAAACTAAAACAAACAAACAAAAAACAACAACCATGTAATGAGATTGTTCTTTGTTCTTACATTAATATATGTGGAAGTTCATGCAGAATTTTATTTTCTCTCAACCAACTTATATTTGCCCTGCCTCATCCTTTTCTGTCTTAGGAGCTCTATTGAAAACTGAACCATGGTAGGATATCTAGGTCAGCTTTTCTGCCCACCTAAAACTATATTGCATCCCAGTCTGGCAGCAAGCACAGGCCCTATGGGCTTTTTAAGGCTCTGCAAAAATGTCTGGGACCTGAAAAAATATGATGGGCTAGTGACATTGTTTGCTTTTTCAAGAATACAAAAGGAGAATCAGAGAAATTGGGGCTGTATATGGGGATATATGGTCAGGGAAGGTTTTTTGTTTTTGTTTTTTTTTGTTTTTTTTTTTTAACGGGATACTTAGGCATGTGTGTACACTGGTGAGATTGGTGCAGCAGGGAGACAGAAAAGGATGAGGCAGGGCAAATAAAAATTGGTTGTAGGAGTGAAGTCCTTGAGGAGGCATGAGAGGAGGGGAGGCACATCATGTGGGGCCATGGTGCGAGGTCTCACAGAGTTCATTTAATGTAGGCTTAAAACTTTTCTTTAAATCTTGGGTTCAAATCCTCTCTGCCAGTTTGTAGAAATGTGGGAATTTGTGCAAGTGAACCTCTTCAAGTGGCTGTTTCCTCATATGTAAAATGGAGATAAATAAGGTCCCAAATTCATTGATTGTTGCAAATATTCAAGTTAATAACACATGCTATTAGCTTAAGCACAGTACTTGCAATAAAGTAAGCATGCAGTAATGATTAGCCATAACAATAATAATTATTGACAGTATTAGGCACAGGACTGGGGAAGCAAGATGATAAAAAGATGTATAAACCACCAATAATCTTGTAATTACCTGTAATCGTAGCATTTTGGGAGGCTGATGTGGGAGGATCACTTAAGAACAGGAGTTCAAGACCAGTCTGGCAGCATAGCAAGACACCATCTCTATAAAATAAAAAATTAGCTGGGCATGGTGGCATGTGCCTATAGTCCTAGCTACTTGAGAAGCTGAAACAGGATGATTGCTTGAGCCCATGGGTTTGAGGCTGCAGTAAGCTATGATTATACCACTGCACTCCAGGCTGGATGACAGAGTGAGACCTTGGCTCTAAAATGAAATAAAAAATTTCAAAATGATGTATAAACCATGGAACCATGGTCTGTGACTGAGGATATGAAAATCCAGTGTTTGAGAGAAATGTGTAAAAAGTGGTAACAAAACACAGAATTAAACAATACTTCCACAGCCTTCACATTCCATTCTTAGCAGGGATTTGAAGGTCTGGGAGAAGCTTGGGGTGCCATCTCCGAGGACACAGGACAGGGCCTCTAGATGTCCATTTGACCTGGGATGGTCCAGTCCACCGTGAGAGCTTTGCTGATCATGCTGCTTCTCTGACTGATGGTCCTAACTTTCCCTCCCAACTTCCCTTCCTTCCTTCTACTCCCTTTTCTTTCTCCCCCATGGAGGAGGAAGGCTCCTAATGAGGTAGACTTTCCAGGTTTGACTTGCTCCATCCTAGGCGACCGTGTAATAAGTAACAATCCCTCAAACTATGAGGGAGCTAGACTCATTTGATAACCAGCTTCCTGGGAAACAAATGGGATTATATTTTCCATATTCTACAGACTAGAAAATAAACAGAATGATTTAAAATGCCAACAAGCAGGCTCCTAAACAGCATTGGCTAAGTTTAATTTATCTTATAGCCCTATCACCAAATACCATGTCTAACAGTAAGCAGGTACTCAATACCTGTTTGTGGAATGATCGTAATGAGTTAGTCAATCAATTAAAGCCATATTTAAAATCTTTCGTGCAACTGCACATGGAACTCAGGTTTGCCAACTCATAGATTTGTAGCTCTCCCTGCATCTAAGTTGCAACAGTGCTAATAATCTCCACCCCTTCTCTATCGTCCATGTGGGATGGTGCAGTTCAGATGTTTCCATGACTTGCTTCTTCTGCAGATCAGTCCCAAAGGTAGCAGATTTCACTGGGAAGGATCCCTGACTACCTGGTGGTTCTGTCGTTTGTCAGAGGTCGTTTTCCAGATATGTTGACTCCAACTCTGAGTCTTCAGGTTTCTGTTTACAGAGGTAGTCTAGATCCACACTTTCAGAGATCATCTCTAGGTCTGCTGTTCAGGAGAAGGGCAGGGCCAGCTCACATGCCAGGTAATTTCTAGGACACAGTGGCTCTCCTGTGCCCCTCTCTGGAGCATGAAGCCACAGGTAATCCTGAAAGCTTCCTGAAGTCCCTGGAGGCTGTTTTCCTTTCTCCAGAGGAGTCAGGGAATGGTGACAAGGATAAATTTGTAAAGCCCTGCCCAAGAAATAACCACTTCAGTAAAGCCCGGTGTTTTCTGGGGCCCACATCCCAGGCCTGTTATTGATTTATGTTTTAGCACATGCTGTAGACACTCAAATGGAAATGGACCCAATCATTTCACTCTACCTTTAGGAAGAAGGAGTGTAAGAAAATGTAGCACATACAGAAGTCACAGACAGGGAGGACTATAGCAAAGCCAATTTTACTGCCTCCTATATATCTCAGCAACTGATTTCACACAAACATATTTGCCAAAGAAGGAGAAATGAAGTTTAGAATGATAGATCTGAAACTTTGATCTCAATGAAAGGAAGTTGTGTTACATCTCAGGTAATCAGTACATTTGGCTAACCTCAACCATTCATTTCAATGAGTTTTTTGATTAAAGTGAGAGTGATCAGAGTATTTTTGGTAAGAAATAGCAGATAAAATTTTTGTCTGTCACAAGTGCAGTGAACCATATAGGGAAGGCGTGGAATGAAGACAGAAGGAAATAGAAGAAAGGAATGAGATTGGGATGATAAAAGAGAAAGAAGAGCCACATGTATCCGCTATGAAGACTTCGCTTCAGGAACTCAAGGATTTGCCATGAGGTGCAAACAGTTAACCGTCACGGGAGAGGTTTTTTATTTTAAAGTTTAAAATATAGAAAGTCAAACTTTTTTTCCATTTACATAGAAAAGAATGCAATATTTAGGAATACATTTAACAAAATAAGTGCAAACCTATACTCTGGAAACCACAAAAAAAATTGTTTAAAGAAATCACAGAAGGCCTAAGTGGTAAGAAAGACATCTCATGTTCATAAATAAAAAAACTCATATAATATATATATATTTTTGCATCTAGCTTCTTTCACTTAGCATAATGCTAGGAAGAGTAATCTATTTTGTAGCATGTATCAGTAGTACATTTTTGTTGTTGTTGAATGATATTCCATTATATGGATATACTACATTTTTTAATATCACGAATTGATAGACATTTGGATTATTTCTACTGTTTGGTCATTATAGATATTGCTGTTTTGAATATTCACATGCAAATCTTTATGTGAACATATTTATAGAGAATTATTTTTACTTAGGTATTTAGCTTTTCAAGTATTCTTTATTTCTTCATGTGTATTTAAGTTACCATATGATGTCATTTCCTTTTAGTCTAAAAACATAAATATTTCTTTTGAGGAAACTCAGCTAGCAATTAATTCTCTCTGTCTTTGTTTACCTGAAAATGTCTTTTATTTTGTCTTCATTTTTGAAGGACAGCTTTGCTGGATATAGAATTCTCAAATGACAGTTCTTTCCTTTCATAATATTGAATATTTCTTCCCATTTTTTTCTGGTCTTCTGGGCTCTTTTTTTTTTTTTCAAGACAGAATCTCACTCTGTCGCCCAGGCTGGAGTGAAGTGCCACAATCTTGGCTCACTGCAACCTCCACCTCCTGGGTTCAAGCGATTCTTCTGCCTCTGCCTCCCAAGTAGCTGAGACTACGGGCACCCACCACCACACCTGGCTAATTTTTGTATTTTTAGTAGAGATGGGGTTTCACCATATTGGCCAGGCTGGTCTCTATCTCCTGACCTTGTGATCCACCTGGCTCAGCCTCCCAAAGTGCTAGGATTATAGGTGTGAGCCACCGCGCCAGGCCTGGACTCTTATTTTTTTAAATGAGAAGTTAGCTACTAATTATTGTTCTTCTGAATATAAGAAGTCTTTTTTTCTCTTGTTGCTTTTAAGACTTTTTTCCTTTGTTGTCAGTTTTTAACAATTTGACTATGATGTGCTTAGTATGTGGGTCTCTTAGATGTGGATTTCTTTGTGTTTATCTTATTTTAAATTCTTTGAGCCTCATAGATATCTAATGTTTTTCATCAAATTTTGGACATTTCTGGTCATTATTTCATCAGATATTTTTCTGCTTTTTTTCTCTGCTGCTGCTATCTCCACTCAGTTTTTAAAAATATTATTATTATTGTTCTTGTTTTAAAGCATGGTTTCTTTGGGGTTTCCCTGGAACAGTATAGTTTAGCAGTCAGCTGATGATGGGTTAGAGATTGTGCTCAAATACTTGCAGGCAGTAAGGCTTATATCCTTTGATAATGAATCTTTGAGCGGGTTGGGATATGTATTCAAAGGTCAGACAGTTTACAAGTCTGCCCCAGACTTTTACTGTCTTGAAAGTTCTTATGCGTCTCTTCTCTGTGCATGAGGAAAATTTCATATTCAGCCAGGGATATGTGAATAGCTAGGGCCATCTCTGGTCTCTTCTGAGTGGATGTATAGCCTTGGGTATGTGTGCAGTTTTCCAGACTACCAGGAATAGATGAGAAACTACAATGGCGACCTCATTCCCTGAGTCATCCTGATAAATTTCTGGGTAGTCTGTCTTTCTGTTGCTTGCCTGAACCAGGATCACAACCTCAGGCTAGTTGCAATGTTGGCCTTCATGTTTGTTTTCCACCAAGGTCACAGTTTACAGCAACACTTGTTGGCCATAAACATGCTTTGCCATGCTTTGTTCCAAATCAAGTCTGCAGCATCAACTGTGAAGCTACTAGCTTTTATTGCTTGCCCCACCCTGGTAGAACTCTCATACCAACTAAGCTGGGGGAGAAGGGCAGGGAGAGCTGGGAGCAGCTCCAGGCAAAAATGCTTCAGATGCTCATTGTTCTTAGCTAAGCTTTAGTGATTTTACTCTAACTAATGCTTCTTAATTTTTTTAATGTATTTGATAAATTTCCTTGATCATTTTATTCTGAAATGGCTTTTTTACAATTTTATCTAGCTTTATCATTATTTTGGTGGAGGGCGGTTGGGAAGAGGATTTCTAAACCTCCTTGTTCCACCATTCTAAAAGTTGAGGAAGAAGTTGCCTGCTCGTTTTTAAAGATTAGGTGAGATGAGATGCAAACATCAAGATTAAAAACATATGTATAGAATTTATAAATCTAATATGTATAACAGGAGCCTACACTTACGCAGCACTTCCTTTGTTAAGCCTGTGCTAAGAGTGTAAGAGTGTTACAGGCATTGTCTCCTCTAATAGTCATAGAAATGCAAAACTGGTTCGACTGTTGAAAAGCCCTTACTAATTTTCTTCTATAGGTAAATAAATAAAAAGTAAAGCATATACAGAGAAGAAAATCAGAACTTTTCATCAGGAGCCTGCATTCTAAAGCCAAAATACTATTTAAATTATGTATTTTTTATTGCACTTTCAAATGAAATTTAGATATACATTGGGATCTTTCTCTTTTAATAAATTAACATATAGAGTTATATAAGCCTACTCTTGACAAAAAGGACAAAAATAATCATGTTATTACTATTTGATACAATAAAACGGAAAAAAAATATCTAGAATAAGAGCTTGAATGCATGGGGCTATATTACACCACAGCTCTTACTACACAAATTTGGATGTGTCACTTGCCAAATCAAGTAATCGAACCTATTACACTAGGACTACGGTTTTACTTGGGCATTACTCCTACATTATACTAGCATTACCAAGGAATTTAATAATATTTATATAAATATTTTTTGGAATATTTTCCAAATTTATATGGAAAAAGTAGACAACATGCAAGAGTAGATGGGTAACATAATCAGAGAGCTGGAAACCCTAAAAAGAATCAAAAGGAAGTGCCAGAAATAAAAAACGCTGTAAGAAAAATGTAGAATTCTTTGATAGTTCATCAGCAGAGTGAACACAACCAAGTAAAGAATCACTGACCTTGAAGACATGTCAACAGAAACTTCACCAAATTGAAATGCAAAGAGAAAGAAGAATGGAAAAAAAAAGAAAACCCAAACAGAACATATAAGAACAGTGAGGCAATTATAGAAGGTGTAACACATGCATAATGGGAAATGGGAATAACAAAAGGAAAAGAAACAAAAGGGCAGAAGATATATTTGAAGTAATAATGACTGAACTGTTTTCAAAATAATGACAGACACTGAATCACAGATCTAGCAAGCCCAGAGAAAACCAGGAGGGATAAATACCAAAAACAAAATCTGCGTATCATATTCAAACTGCAGAAAACCAAAGACAAACAGAAAACTTTGAAAGAAGTCAGAGGAACTAAATACTTTACCTGTAGAGAGACAACAGTAAGAATTACATCAGATTTCTTACCAAGGAAGAAGAGCGTAAACTATTTAAAGTGTTGAAAGAAAAAAAAAAAACTACCAATTTAGAATTCTGTATCCAGTGAAATTATCCCTCAAAAGGAAGGAAAAAATAAGACTTTCTTAGACAACAAAAACTGGGATAATTTTCTTGCAAGGCAGGTCAGTAAAATATTTTAACATTTATTGCAAGGTCAGTAGACCTCCTTTGCAAGAAATATTCAAAGAAATTTCTAAAAGAGAAGGAAAATGATATAGATCAGACACTTGGATAAAGAAAGGAGAACATCAGATAAGGAATAAGTGAAGGTAAAATAAGGCATTTTATTATTCTTATTCTTAATTATCTAATAGATAACTATTCAAGTAATAATAGCATCAATGTATTGGGCGATTATGGCATATGGATAAGGAAAATGAATGACAGCAATGTTATAAGGGATAAGAAGGAGGAATCTGGAATATATTACTAAAAGATGTCTGTGCTACCCATGAAATGATACAGTGTTACTTGAAAGTTAACTGAGACTACTTGCAAATGTATTTTGCAAACCATAGGACAACCACAAAAATGTTTCTTAAAAGAATTATAATATAGTAAAGGAGGAGAGAAAATGGAATCATATAAAATACTCAAAGACAGAGAAGGCAGAAGAAGAGGGGAAGATGAAAAAAGGAAACAAAGAACAAGTGCAATGAATATATAAGTTACAAACAAGGTGGATATTTATCCAACAGTATCAACAATCACTTTAAATGTGAATGATGTAGACACACCAATTAAAAAACAGAGACTGTCAGAGTGGATTGGACCTGACTATATGTGGTCTATAAGAAACCTACACTAAAGACACAGATTAAAAGTAAAGGGATGGAGAAAGATGTATCATGCTAACACTAATTTAAAAAAGCTGGAGTAGCTATATTAATTCCAGACAAAGCAGATTTGAGACTAAGAAAAATTGTCAGAGATACAGAGATGGTCACTACATAATTTTAAAGGGGGCAATTCTCCAAGAAGATATAACAATCCTCAATGTGTACACACGTAACAACAGACTGTCAAAATATGTGAGGCAAAAACAGTTAAGATTGCAGGGAGAAATAGACAAATCCACTCTTACAGTTGGATAGTTCAACGTCTTTTCAACAACAGACAGATAAAACAATCAGAAAATCAGTGAGGATATAGCTGACTTTAAACAGCACTGGCAATCATCTTGATATAAATGATATAGAATTCTCCATCCAATAGAGCAGAATATACATTATTCTCTAGGTCACATGGAACATTCGCTGAGAGAGACCACACTCTAGGCCATAAAATATACCTTGACAAATTAAGAAATTATAAGTCATACAAACATATTCACAGACCATAATGGAATAAAGCTAAAAATGAATAACAGAAAGATAACTGGAAAATCCCAAATATTTAGGAATAAATTAAAAACGTATAAATAACAAAGTAATTGAAGAAGACATCACAAGATAAATTTTAAAATATTTTGGACTAAATGACAATGAAAAGAAAACTAATCAAAACTTGTGGGATGCAGTGAAAGCTGTGCTTAGAGGGAAATTTATAGCACTGAATGCATATATTGCAAAAGAATAAAGATCTAAAATCAGCAATCTAAGCTTCCACCTTATGACACTAGAGAAAGAAAAGCAATATAAGCCAGAAGAAAGCAGAAAAAAAAAAAATTAGAGTAGAAACCAAAACTGCTGTTAGAAAAATAGAGAAAATGAATTAAACCAAAACCTGGTGTGTGTGTGTGTGTGTGTGTGTGTGTGTGTGTGGTATGTGTGTGTGTGTGGTGTGTGTGTGTGTGTGGGGGGGTGAGGTTTTGGAAAAGATCAATAAGATTGATAAATCTCTGGCCAGGTTCATCAAGAGAAAAAACAGGGAAGATACAAACGACTAATATCAGAGATTGGGGAGGGTTTATCAGTACCGATCGCGAGGCATTTAAAGGACAATAAAGAAAGAGTATAAATAGCTTTCTGCCTACACATTTGATAACTTAGATGAACTGGACTAATTCTTTGAAAAACACAAACTATCAAAACACACACAAAGAGAAATAAATAATTTAAGTAGGCCTATATTTACTAGAGAAATGCAATAAATAATAAATAACCTTCCAAAGCAGATAGCAGCAGACTCAGATGGCTTCTCTGGTTATTGTACCAGACAGTCAAAGAAAAAATTATACCAATTTTCTGCAATCTCTTGTAGAATACAGAAGAAACACTTCCTAACTCATTCTGTGAGGCCAGCATTTTCAAGTACCAAAATCAGACAAAGAGAGCACAAGAAAGAAAAACAACAAACCAATATCTTTTATGAAAATGATAAAATAATCCTTAAGAAGATATAAGCAAATTGAATCTAACACTGTATAAAAACAACTACAACCATAATCTGTGACCAAGCGGGGTTTATTCAAGGTTTGCAAG
Organism: Hylobates moloch; assembly: GCF_009828535.3. NCBI lineage: Eukaryota > Metazoa > Chordata > Mammalia > Primates > Hylobatidae > Hylobates > Hylobates moloch. Next base: position 87,079,083 of record NW_026652290.1, read on the forward strand.
GCTTAATCTACATTTGAAAATTAATTAATATGATCTATCACATTAATACACTAAAAAGGAAAATTCATATAACCATATCAATCAATGCAGAAAAACCATCTGACAAAATCCAACACTCATTCATGATAAAAACTCTCAGCAAAAACTCTCAGTAAAAAGGAGGAATTTTCTCATCTTGATAAAGAAGATCTACAAAAGGCCTATAGTTAACATCATAGTTAATGGTAAGAAACTGGGTACTTTCTCCTCAAGATTGGGAACAAAGCATATATGTCTCCTCTCATCAGTCTTATTCAACATCATATTGGAAGTCCTACTTAGTACAATACGTCCAAAAAAAAAAAAAACCAATAAAAAACACAAATGAGGAAAGAAGAAGTAAAACTCTCTTTGTAGATGACATGTCTGACTCAAATGCATCATGGATATAAATATAAAATTTGAAACTATAAAACTTCTAAAAGAAAACAGGAAAAAATCAAGGAGGAACAGATGCTAAGAAGTAGTAGGAGAGGACGGCAGGTAGTAGATACAGTGTGCATGTGTCACACACTGTGCTGGGTGCCTTAGTATTTATTGTCTCATTTAATTCTTACAGCAAGGCCTGATCCTTGACATCCTGGGTCAGATGGTGAAACTGGAGAAGTTAGTGTATGTAGAAAACCCCCCAAAATGAACCCAAACCTCCTTCAACTAATAAACAATTATAGCAAGATACAAGGTTAATATACAAAAGTCAATTGCTTTCCTATATACTTGTAATAAACAATTGGAATTTGAAATTAAAAACACAATAGCATTTCTAATAGCACAAAAATGAAATACCTAGGTAAAAATCTAACAAAATATGTATGCAATCTATATGTGCAAAAGTACAAAACTCTGATGAAATAAAAAATCCAAATAAATGAAGAGATATCCCATGTTCATGGATTAAAAGACTCAACAGTGTTTAAGATGTTAATTTTTCCTAACTTGATCTGTAGATTTAATAAAATTCCACTCCAAATCTAGGTAAACTATTTTTAGATAATGCCACTCTGATTCTAGTTTATATGGAAAGGCAAAAGGCTCAGAATAGCCAATAAAATACTGAAGAATGATGTTAAGAACTAAAATTACCTGACTTCAGTACTGTCTTAGTGTGTTTGGCTATTATAACAAAATACCTTAGACTAACTAGTAATTTACAAACAACATAAACTTATGTTTACAGTTCTGGAGGCTGGGAAGTCCAAGATCAATGTACCAGCAGATTTGGTGTCTGGTGAGGACTTGCTCTGCTTCATAGATGGCACCTTCTTGCCGTGTCCTTACATGATGGAAGGGACAAGGGAGCTTGCTTTTATAAGGGCACTAATCCTATTCATGAGAGTAGAACCCTCATGACTTAATCACCCTCCAAAGGCCCCACTTCTTAATACCATCACATCGGGTATTAAGTTTCAGCATGTGAATTTTAGGGGGATGCCAACATGCAGACCATAGCAAAAACTAACTATACAGCTATAAAGTTATAAAGACAGCATGGTATTGATAAAAGAATAGACACAGAAATCAATGGAAGAGGAAAGAAAGCTTAGAAATAGACACACAAATATAGTCAACTGATCTTTAACAAATAGTAAAAGGCAATTTAATAAAGACTAGTCTGTTAACAAGTAGTACTGGAAAAATTGGATGTCCGTATGCAAAATAATAATAACAATAATAATAATAATAATAATAATAATAATAAATCATCTAGACACAGGCCTTATACCGTTCAAAAACATTGACTCAAAATGCATCATGGACCTAAATGTAAAATTCAAAACTATACAACTTCTAGAAGAAAACAGGAGAAAACCAAAGAGGAGGAGATGCTGAGAAGTAGTAGGAAGGGGCAGGTAGGGAACACAGTGTACATTTGTCACTGTCCTGGGTACCTTTGTGCTTATTGTTTCATTTAATCCTTATGGCACGGTCCGATTCTTGACATCCTGGGTCAGAGGGCGACACTAGAAACGTTAGGTTCATGGGAGGGCAGGGCCAGCCTTGCACCCTTCCCCGCTGTCCCTTCTGACCCCAGGTGCACCTTCACTCCCTTCAGGGAACCCATTCTGCAGCCTCAGACACTGGGTGATTTTCTGGCGAGGGAGTGAGAGAGATCTTCCTTCTTCTGTTCTCAAACCTAATTTATCTCCAGGTGGAGTCAGGGCTTTCTACTTAATGATAGAAATGAAAAGGCAGAAAAATGACAAAATCAGGGCGAGGGTGAATGTTCCCATCAAAGCAGAAATGATATATCAAAACCTTTTGTATTTTCCCAGAGAAGCGGGGGCTGTAGATAGCAGCGACTGTGCTCCTTGAATAAAAGAAGGGTCAGCGACTTCTGAGAAACGGGAAAATGGAGTGCCTGGGGGTGCCCAGGAAAAACCGAAAAGACCGTATGTTGGCTTCCATCCGAGGCTGATTTATGGGCTTTGGGACCAGGCAAGTGTGAGTTAGAATCCCATTTCTGTGACACCGGTTGAGTGAAATTAGGCAAGTTCCTTATCCTCTCTGAGCCATAGTTTTCTCATTTGTAAAATAAGGACAATCCCAAGTGACTAAATTATTTTACCATAATCATATGGATTAAAACTAATCCATATGAATATAGTTAAAATTATATGAATATATAATCTTAATCCATGAACATTTTATCTCTCTCTCTCTCTCTGTGTCTGTCTGTGTGTGTGTGTGTGTGTGTGTGTGTGTGTAGCATCTGGCTTTTAAACTGTTGCTCAAAAATATTATTTTCATTGTCACTTGCAAAGTTCAAATCAAAACTGAGCAGAAGGGAACTCCCTTCCCTGTTTGGCTGCCAGGCGGTACACCTCTATGAGAACCACCAGCCTGGCCCTCCGAGTGCTGAAAGGGGCGAAACCCATCAGGGCAGGGATGGGATTGGAGATGCCAAGAAATGACCCGGTGATCCTCCCCAGGATCAGGTCTGGCCAGCCCAAAGTGTCTCTGCCCTTACTAATGCCGGAATACTTGTCAGTCCCAACCCTGTGGGCTGTGAGAAGCACCCAGTGTAATCAACCCACCTTCCATTCCGATTCCAAAAGGCTTTTACTGGGTGTCTGCCATGTGGCAGGTTTTATTCTAGATGCTGTGAATAGAGGTTGATGATGAGTGGTTGGTTTGGCGCTAGCGTAGCTCAGCAACTATAAAAGAGTGCAAACTATGCCTTCAAAAGCTGAGGCTTCAGCTCCAGGCACAGCTGGCTCCGCGGCGGGGGTTGCAGGCAGCGGTAAGCGGGCCTGAACCGTGCAGGAGACAGTTCGGAGTTTCCCAGAAAACAGCTTGCTCAATACGGGGTATCAGTTTTCCTCCTGGCGCTTTCCGCCGTGTACCGAGATAACTGAATCAGTAACGCAGAACTCAGTTCATTCTTTTGTTGGGGAATCCCAAAAACACCCCAAGGGAGAGAAAGACAAAGTGCTGCACAAAGAAACTCGCAGTCGGCGTCCGCCCTCGCTTGACCACGTCTCCCTTGCGCCCGGGGGACGCTGCGCTCCCTCCAGGAGAGGACGCTGCGTCTAAGCCTAAGAGCCTCCAGTGGAAAGTCCCGGAAGCCCTCCCCTGGGCTTGAGATTTTTGCTGGCTGAAATGGAGCCTGGAAGTGCTTTTCTGTGATTTAGATGGGGAAGGAATGGGGGAACGAAACGGTTCGGGAAAGGGGAGAATGGAGGTGAGAAGAGGGAAGGAAGGCGGCAAGAGCCCCGGAGGTCAGGCTTGCAAGCAAAGTAAGCAAATACCAGGCTCCAGAGGCTTTTGCAGGCTACAGAACACCGAGTTTCGAGAGAATCACATGTTTATCTTCTCTTAAAATTCTCATACTTAACGATCTGGATGTGACTCAGCTCACGCAGTCGCTAGCTGTGGCACCGTGTGAGCTACTTAACCTCAGGAAGCGTTTCATCATCTGTAAAATGGGCATCATGGCCTTGTGGAGTGGATTAAAAGAGCCAAAGTGCATAAAGCTCACGCAGTATCTTTTATAAGCAGTTTGTGGGTTTCCTTCCTTGGATTTCTTTCAAGCTCCCAATAGCCAACGGGAAGCTGAACACACTTTCACACTAAAAATGGGAATTCAGGGAAGTATCATCAGGTTCTGAACTATGTTTTAAGACTCAAGTCAAAAACCAAAACTGAGTCACCACCTAATGTGTGTGCAGCACGTGTTAGGGACAGTTTGCTATGTGATGACCTGAGTGACAGCTTCTCTCTCCTGGGACTTTCATAAAATTCCTTCGGTGTTGCCACACACTTCTGGGATTCTCCACAATGAGCCCATTGCTGAGCCTGTTTCTGCAGATGTTTATTAAACAAGCAGAATCTAGGGGAATAGTCAGCAAGTCTTCACCAAGTTCTTTCATGTGGGCAGCTTTTGTGGCGTGGCCAGGGTATGAGGATAAAGAGCAACCTGGAAAAGTCTGGGGAGAATTTAAGTAGCCAGAAGAGTCTCTGTCCCTCAGGGAGGAAAGCTGAGAAACAGTTTCCACATTTATGTGTCAATTGCTTTATGTCCATTTATTTGATCTTCCTTACAAAATCTTGCGTAGAAAATTTCATCCTCATTTTACAGATAAGGAAACTGAAGCTTAGAGAGCTTAGGTCACTTACCCAAGTTCATCCAGGTAGCAAAGTGTCAGGTCTGGATTTAAATCAGGTTAAGAGTCCAGCACCTTTTTCTTTTTTATATCATGCTGCCTTTCCCTAGAAGCCAAAATTTCTAGGAAATAAGTGAACTGCGGTGACAAAGCAGCACATTTTCCCATGTCCTTTGCTCTTGATCCCTACTTACTCTTTTCCTGGAAATAGACAATAGAGCCACCAGGATACCTGAGACAGCCTTGGTCATCTTTGTACCGTAGCCAGCACAGTGGATTTTTGCCTAGTTACTTTCCCATCAGATTTTAACAGAAAGAACACTGTATTTGCCAGCTCAGTACAGCATATCTCTGGCTCTGTGTTCTCCGCAGCAGGAACCTGAGGGTCTGTCTCTGTATGTGTTATCATCAGACTGGTAAAGAGTTACATGTGTCAGCACAGAAGAAAAGAACTTTGATGTGAGTTCAGCATGTAAGAAAGTCTTCACTGCTGTCATGCTCTGGCTTGAGCTCTGTCTTTCATCAGGTTCCCCACGACCCACCACTGCCTGCCAAGATGAATGTAAATGAAGCAGAAGTCTCACAGGGTAAATTCAGCTTCCCATGACCTGCAGTTGGACAGGGTGGCAAGGAGATGATGATAATTCCATGGCTCTCAGCTTAATTTCCCTTGGGGAAGGGTATGTGGACTCTTGCTAGATCTACATAGTCCATATCATGCAGGACTCCTGAACATAAAAGGCAACAACAGTGAAGTGAGTGCATGTTACAAACAAGGCTCAACTCAAAGCTAACAATTCTTCTTTATTAGGATACCACTGATCAGAGCTGCAAAGTGTACTCACATTTGTCATTTCGTGTCATTCTTACGTAAATCCTGTAGCTGGGCACAGCAGGAAGAAGCATTCACATCATGGGCACTTAGCTTGCTCGAGATTACACAGAACCATGTCTCTGGTTTCCTGGTACAGTGCTCCTGCAGGTGACGGATGCTCCTGGGTGGCATATCATGGATCTCTCTGAGATGAGATCTTCATGATTCTATATCATAGGCATCTCTTTATCTTCAAGTTGGGCAACATCAGCAAGGTTCCCATGAGCATGTGCCCAGCAAGGCTATTCTGTTCCTCTCATTTTTTTTTTCTACTTGTCCTCGTTTTTCCTGAGATTTTATTTCCTTCCTAGCTGGCATACATTTCCCTGCTGTGGTATTCAGACCTAAATAGTGTGTGTACCTACTACCTCTGTAGAATAATTACTGTTTGGTACCATGGTAGAGTTTCTGTGTCCAGATACGGTTGTGAATACTTGGAATGTAACATTGGGAAAGACAGAATTATTGCTTGTAAGTGGATTTGTGGACATCATGGTATGAGAAAACTCAGTTGAAGATGCTCCTGCATCTTGCTGGTTAAACTAGATATAAACCAGTTGCTTAATAATTCATAGCCTATCCCATCTGTTTCCCACTCTCCTTATCTTCCAGGGACTCATTTACTGAATAACTCATTTTACATGCCCCTTTTATCTTATACATTTTTATGTGTATTAGGATGTGTTTATGGACTTTATATTCTATTTCACTGATTTGTCTATTCATTCATGATATTTCTTTGAGTATGATAGCTTTATGTATTTTTCCTTATCTGGTAGGTATTGTTGCCCCTCATTGCTTGACTTTTTCAGTATTTTCACAACTACTCTTACTTCTTTGATTTCTCCATTTGAACCTTAGCACATAAAAAGAATCTTGTTGGTATTTGTATTGGAATTATATCAAATTTGTAGATTAATTGAAGGATATTGGATAATTTTAGGATGCTGTCTTTCTAATCAAAATATAGTGTGTCTTTTTATTTGTTCAAACCTTTGGGGTTCCTTCAATTTCTGCTTGCCTATCAGACATGGTTCTTATATTTATTCCTAGATATTTGATCTTGTTTTACTGTTAGGGTAAATGAGGCATTACCTTCCAGTACACCTTTGAACTGGCTGTCATCCATATTTGTCATGGCTATTGATTTCTATATATTAATTCTTTTATTGTTGAAGAATGTTTTGTAGTTAGTTCTTTCAGATTTTTCACACATGTGAGTTTATTTGCCAACATAAATGATACTTACCATACTCTGTTAATGTATTACTTTCAAATATTCTAATTTGTTTGTCTTTTCTAATTAGAGCTAGTATCTCTAGAACAATATTCAACAGTAGTAGTGACAGTGTCATTTTTCCTGTCCTTACTTCAGCATAAATGCTTCTAAATACTTTGTTAGTAGGCATGATGAGCTCAGATAAAAAGCTTTTCTTTAAATAATAAAACAGTATTCTTTTATTTCTACTTTAGGAAATTTTAAAATCAAGAAAACATTCTTGCCCTTTAAAATATTTTATATTTGTATATGTTTTATCATGAATATTTTAGTAGGGTATTAATATGTATAATTTATAAATAAATAAATATAAATATATTAGGGGATGCCAATTTTTAAAACTGATTCAAGCATAAAATAAGAAAGTTTGGAAAGCTTGAGTTTAGAGGATTATAATAAATTTTTAAAATTAAAGTATCATTGTTTACCACATACAATTTAATCCTTTTTGATAATGCTGAAGATACTTCAGGATCTCAAATGCTTTAGGATCAGCATTAGGGATACTGTTTATCTTATCAGTTGGTTGAAGGTTGGTTAACTAAGAATAAGGCACTGGAAGTTCACCTGTTCACCTCTGAAAAAGTCTGATCTTTATGGCCCTCTGAATGTCTTCCTCTATGCCAGACAGTTCCAATAAAGCAACTATAACTAGGCTCCCCTAGCCCTCCTGATCTCCCCATCATGCAGGAACCTAATATGTCCAAGATAGTGGTAGAGGGTGAGCCTATGTGGCCTGGGCCCAGACTCTCTGGATCATCCTCACACAAGTTTAGTGTCATGGCTGAAGGATGCTCTTCCCAGCAGAAGTGGGGTAAGAGCTGACACATCTACAGGCAGAGCAGTCAAAGGGTGGGAAGAAACCTGACCTCCTAAAGACCCACTGCCTTGCCTCAGCACAGTGGTGACTTCCTGTCGAGGACACTGCTAGAAGTCTTTCTGAGTAGATGATTCTGAAAAGTAAAGAAACACTAATATTCTTTGTAGTTACAAAATAGGAAAAGCCAGCTGGGGGGATAAACATCAACAGATTCTTTTAATGGGATGTCTGGCTTTCTGCAAATTTTTACTGAGCCAAGACATGTGTTCTTGGTTGATTAATGCATGCAGTGCAAAAACTCAAAACAATATGCTGATATATTCCGTAAAGATAATTCCCAGGCTAACTGTGGTTTGTTTTACATTGTCAACAAGAGCAGGAGGTTGGGGGAGGAATCTCATGAATTCCTGGACATGGAAGGTTTGGATTCCCATGAAATGACTGATCTGAAATCTAGAGTAAATTTGATCTCAAATTTTCTCTCTCTTAATTATACAGTGAATATTGCAAATTCAATTCAACTTTAAAAGTATTGAGCCCTATGAAAACACAGAAGCAAGATCAGATGTAGTCTTTTAATCTATGCAGAGAATGACTATGTGTCCACATGGAGTAGATAACAATTCAAAAAATATAGAATTGGATAACAATGTAAGAAACATAGATGGTGTTGTGAAAGGTCACAGAACTCATGACTGATTGTTGGGATTGTATCATTAGGAGTTTCTTTAAGTATAGCAGAGCAAGAGAGGAAGAAGGACACATGACTTTGATCCCCCTTCCACCAACAATGTTCTGAGACCACAGGCTCAATCTAGTGAAGTCTGTTTGACTTTCTATAGAGGGGGTTTCTGAAGGTCTGTTTTGATGATCTCACCGTGGGATGGGAAGGAAAGGAGAGCTACTTTTAGCTAGTTTATGTACTGCCAGTGTTAAGGCAAGAAAGAGAAAGTAAAAATCTACTAGTAACTAACAAGGGTGCTTTTGGCTGTAGAATTATCAAATTTGGTGTCACTGAAGCCAAATGAGCACACGAAAGGATGCTTGACATCACTGGTCAGGGAAGTATGAATAAACCACAGGGAGATACTACTACATGTCTGTTAGAATGGCTAAAATTAAAGACTAAGACTGGCCATAGCAAGTGTTGATGAGAACATGGAGCAACTGAAACTCTCATATATTTTCAATGGGAATGTAAAATAGTACAGCAGTTTGGCAGTTTATTATAAAGCTAATGTATACTTACCGTGTGACACAACAATGCCACTTTGGGGTTTTTATGTCTCCCCTCCCCCACCCCCGACCCCAAATAAAAACATGTCAGCTGAAAGAATTATATGTGATTTTTTTAATAAAATTTTTTGAGATGGAGTCTCACTCTGTTGCCCAGGCTGGAATGCAGTGGTGCGATCTTGGCTCACTGCAACCTCCACCTCCCGGGTTCAAGCAATTCTCCCACCTCAGCCTCCTAAGTAGCTGGGATTACAGGAACCCGCCATCATGCCCGGCTAATTTTTGTATTTTTGTAGAAATAGGGTTTCACCATGTTGGCCAGGCTGGTCTTGAACTCCTGATGTCAAGTGATCCGCCTGCCTCGGCCTCCCAAAGTGCTGGGATTACAGGCATGAGCCACTGTGCCCAGCCTGTATGTGAATGTTTATTTCAGCTTTATTCATAATAATGTCAAACTGTAAACAACCCCAAACAGGTGAATTTATAACCAAATTATGGCATATTCAAGCTATGCAATACTATTGAGCAACAAAATGGAATGAACTACTGATATATACAATATCATAAATGAATCTCAAAAATGTTCAGCAAATGAAGACGGACTTAAAACAGTGCACATTCTATGATTCCATTAATATGGTATTGTAAAAAAATTAATCTATAGTGACAGAAAGCAGATATGTGGTTGCCTGAGGCTGGGGTGCAGGTAGGTGGGTGAGGGGAAGGAAGCCAAGGGAAGTTTTTGGAGTGATGTTCGTGCTCTATATGTTGGTTGTGGTAGGGGTTACACTAGTGTGAAAATTTGTCAAAACCCATCAAACTGTACAATTAAAATTTGTGCATTTTACTGTATGTAATTTATACCTCAAAAAAGTTAATGTAAAAAGAAAATGAGGCACTGTTTCTATGAATGGGTTTTAGGGACAGGTAAACCAGTGAGAGAGAGAGAGCACTCACTTTTTTTTCTTTTTTAGAAGACTGAGGCTGAGTCATAGGCAGGGGCATTGTTGTGCACAATCTGCTTTGTTGTATGATTCTCTTGAGACCTGACTCAATTTATGGGCTCCTTCCTTGGGCAAGAAACTTAAGTTGGGGTCTCACTATTGTGTTCTGGGAGTGTTAGGTCACTGCATTCCTCATGGGCTCCGGGCATCCCAAGGAAGGCGTCTGCTCAGGAAGCATGCTCAGCCTTGAAATTGAGAAGGGAGGTCAAATGAGAATGTGCAGCTATTGCTTCTGCACCTCCAGTAAGGTCTTCGCTGTGTAAAGAAGCCAGGTGTTAATAATAGTCACTAATACTTAGTTGAGTGAAGGTAGGAAAACCCAGATAAACTTTCCTCTCACCCACAGATTTCTCTGGTCAGTTCAGGGAGACAAATGGAAGAGTTCATTTGTGGGAGGGGATTTGTGACAGGTAGGTCATAATCTCAACTACTTTATGAAATGTAAATTACAGCTCTGTAGAAGTGAAAATTCACATCATTACATCAAAATAAAAAAGGAAACAAAGCACTGGTGGGGGAGGCTGGGAGGTGGGAAAGGGACCTGTAGTTTCAGCTACTCGGGAGGCTAAGGTGGGAGGATCACCTGAGCCCAGGAGTTCAAGGCTGCAGTGAGCTGTGATTGCATCTGTGAATGGCCACTACACTCTAATCTGGGAAACATGGCAAGAGCCCATCTCAAAAAAAAAAAAAAAAAAAAAGAAAAGGAAACAAAGTATGACTATGAGCAACCCTCTTGTGGAGAAATGGCCAGCATCATGTGCAAATAAGGGTTCCTTAAGCAGTACAGGGCACCTTACTAGGCCATTTCCATGAATTTATCTCATTTAGAAACCAAACTTCCTATCCAAGGCCCATCTTAAATTACTGTTTTCCTTTCCAATGAACCATTTTCCCTCCCTATGGGAGACACTTAAATGTTCTTGGCCAATTAAACAAATGTTCTTGGCCAATTAAACAAATTTCGGGAAGTCTTTTTTTTTTTTTTAGAAGTCTATCTTTTTTAGCTGCCTTAAGCACTTTTTAGAAAAATGAAAACAAAGGAAAAGGAAACAATCAAGAAGTCCGTAAGGACATTACATTTTAAATAATTTAAGACATTGTATGGCTCTGAATGTGGTTATTTCCTTGCTGTGCAGGCCAGAGCTGGAAGTCAATCACCTAGGCTTAGTCTTCACTGTCTTAGGAACAAAGTGTGTGACCTTCAGCAAATCTAACCTTTGTACCACTTTTCTCCATGGTCAAATGATGGTGATATCATTTTCTTAAACTATCTTAGTGAGTAAAAAGGTTTCACCGAAATACTGGATGTGGTAACAGTTTGAAAAATTAAATGTTTAATAAAAATCCACATAAAGCCAGTGTTTTACAATGAAAAGAAAACTTCTAACATGTTATAAACATGATACATGTGCTTTCACTATATGGACTGGATCTCTAAAGCAATAAACATCACCAGTCATCTTTTACTTTTCCCATACTCTAAACACGTTGTTAAGAATGATCCTCTGTGACTGCACTAAATATTTTTTAAGTTTCATACTGAGGTGTTGCAGAAGTTACTTTATTATTAAAACAACAGCCTGGGAACTAAAGCCTAGAAATGGGATAAGAATTATAATTTCAAGACAAAAGCAAACACCTGGGTCATAGAAATGACAGAATGATTAACCTTCATATGTGGTCTGTACTCCATCCAATGAAGGGTGTAACAGTAAAAAATAAAGTAGAATGTACACAGATCTGTAATGTTTTTGTGGGGAGTAAAAGAGTGTCATTAATTTGGTCGAAGGCTGGTGCTGGCATTGTCACAGACTCATTGTCTGATACTGCTTGGCTGTGTCCCCACCCAAATCTCATCTGGAATTATAGCTCCCATAATTCCCATGTGTTGCAGGAGGGACCTGGTGGGAGGTAATTGAATCATGGGGGAGGTTTCCCCCGTACTGTTCTCGTGGTAGTAAGTCTCACGAGATCTCATGGTTTTATAAGGTGAAATCCCTTTCACTTGGCTCTCATTCTCTCTTGCCTGCCACCAGGTAAGACGTGCCTTTTGCCTTCCCCCTTCTGCCATGATTGTGAGGCCCCGCCAGCCACGTGGAACTGTGGGTCAATTAAACTTCTTTTTCTTTATAAATTATCTAGTGTCAGGTATGTCTTTATCAGCAGCATGAAAACGGACTAATACACTGTCTCTTGTGCCTGATCTGCTACGCTTCCCCACTTCCTGCCCCACCCTCCCCTCCACTCTCCCTGCTCCCTAGTCCTCCTCTCCCTCTTTCTCTACTCTCTCCTTGTCACATCATATCTGAGGGTAGAAATTACTTTTAGTTTTTTGTTTTTTTTTTTTAAAGGAAACTTAGGAACACGTGAAATGTTTTTCTTCTTCTTGAGTTGTTTAATTTGGTTTAACAAATGTTAATTGAGCACAGGCTGCCAGGCAGGAGATACAAAGGTAAATAATACGAGGTCCTTGTCCTCACCTTACTGAAGATCTTAGGGTAGGCCAAACTAAACGAAGATGCAAAAAAGTGCTCCAGGGCTTTGAGGTGGGTGAGAGCACAACTGGCTATGTGGATCAGAAGGTTTTGTGGCAAAACTTCCATCCCTTGGGCCAGGCCTTGAGTGGGAAGGGAGATTTCCATGAGTGGGCATGGGGGAAGGTGGCCCCAAAGGCAGAATAAAAACCAAGCAAAGGGCAGAAGAGTGCCAGGTGGGTTTTAAGCAGCACTCAATCCCGTGTGCCTGGAATGTAGACAGTGTGTGTGTGCAGTTGGGGATGCTGGAGATCTGCTGGAAAGGCAGACTGGGTGGGAGCCTGGGGTACACAAAAGGCCTGCTGAGAACTTTGGCCTTTATACTGTAGGCATTCTGGAAGAAGATGGGAAAATATTGCTGTTAGTCTGCTCTTACTCACAGGACTTTATTTGCATGGATATGTGCCCACCCAATCTCCTGTTCTTTGCCTCCCTGCCCCACATAAAAACAGCTGCAGCCTCAGGAAAGTGGTTGAGAGCCATGGCAGATTTGGCTCTGGGGATGGTCAGGAGGCAATTTCCAACCTCCACATCAGCTAGCTCCGGTTACAGCTTGTTTCTGGGGGCCTGCATTGAGCTTCAGACCCTGACTTTGACCCCCAAGGAGAAGGATATAAAAAGGAGCTTGCTTGGTTCCCTGCTCAGAGCCCACAATGACTAAGGCTCTTACTGGGAGCCACCCACAATTGGAGGTGAGATGGGGGTAGGAATGGGAGGTGCAGAGGCTGGGCAGAGCTGGCCCAGGGGCTGCAGCGGGCAGAGCTGAACCAGGGGCTGCAGGACAGCCATCTGCACCCAGCTCAATGGGCTCGAAGGGCTGGAGTTCTTGGAGGGCTCACCCTGGGAAGAAGGGCTGCTGAGGAAGTTGCTACATGCCATTACTAGCAAGAAGTGAAGCTGAGAGGAGCTTTTCTAAATAATCCATAATAAGAAAGAAAAACGTCAATTAATTGTGTTAGTGGAAAAAACAATATTTCATCCTCTATCCTTTCAATAGAAAATGACATTAAAAATAATGCCATTATGATGAAGCCAACAAAGAGTATGTAAAAGAAAGTATTCTAGATGTACTATGCAGTTAATAAATAACAATAAAATGTTATTTTTCTGGATATGATAATTGTAGTATTTGTCAGCTTTGAAAATTTTATAATTTGTCATGATGTCTTTTGCATTCTAAATAAAGTCACTTTCATACTTAATTTTGTGTTTGCAATTTTGTATTCTTTTTCTTAAAGATTCTCCGAATTGTGTAAGCTTCAGGGTCCCTGAAATCTGGATCAGCCTCTGGATAGTCCCCATAATTTTAGCTCAATAAATGTTTGATTAATTACAATTGCAAAGTACACTGAGCTCTGAGGACTGAAGAACACAAGGGAAATAAAATGCATTTCAAACAAAGAGACAAAATAAATAAATGAATTAGTGGCTTGGCTGGGAAGTCACTATCATTATAACTGGGATGTTTTAAAGATCAGGACAGTCAATGTTGGGATCCAGATGAATTCCACACTCTACATGGTGGGGCCAGTCTGTCCGAGAGTGGCAGTCCAATTAGGGCTTAGCTATTAATGCCACAGTTATGTGGCATTAATAATTTCCAATGGCATTTCCACATGCGATTTTCAGCAGATTATTTTCCCAATTAGGTTTCCCAATTTTAAATTAGGTGGGTTGTGTAAATATAAAGTATTCAAGAAGGAGGGAGTGTATAATTTAACTCTCCACATGCAATTTTATTTGCCAAAGCATAAGGTTACTATTGAAAAATGGACAAATAAAAAATTGTCTCAGAGCTCTAACCAAAGTCTAATTTAATAAGTAATTCCATAGTATGTCAATATGCTTTATTTTATCGAGTGGAAGCATTTGAAACATTATAAAAACTTGTTTAAAAAAGAAATGTAATACTTTCAAGTTTTTTTTAATCTATAAAATAATGGTTTATAGGACTGGAAAGTGTGATGAGGAGCAGATTTTTAAAAATATTACAATGCTACAAAGTTACAACTTTCAAAAGTTACAACTTCTGGCTTTCAAAATCTAAAACACGGACACAATATAAAAAGAATGGTTTTCAAGACATTGGACAGCAAGAAAGAAAGTACAGCGACCCCTGAGAGATGGGTAACAAACAAGATGAACCTTCTTATTGCCCCAGCTTACTGCTTTGAGAGATCTTCCAGGCCTGTATATGGAGCAGAAACACAAAAGGAGTCCAGAAATCTCCTCGTGCTGAGGAGAGACAGAGCTGAGGCTATGGGGAGACCAAAGCAGGTAGAGGGCTTGAAAGACACTTGTTGTAATTCACCTTTAAAGAATATGCATGCTGTTTCAGTGTACATGGAATGTTTACCAAAATAGAACATATTCTGGGCCACAGAACAAGTCTCAAGTTTGAACAGATTCAAGTCATACAAACTGCTGACCAGGATGGCATTAAATTAGAAATCAATTACAGAAAGATACCTGAAAAAAAGAAACCTGAAACTAAACAGACTTTTAAATAACCCATGAATGAAAGAAAAAAGCAAAATGGAAATTAGAAATTATTTTTCATTGAATGAACATGAAAATATAACATATTAAAATTTGTAGGATACTGCTAAAGTGGTACTTAGAAATTTATAGCACTAAATGCTTATAGTAGAAAGGAAGTGGACTAGGGGAGGGATAGCATTAGGAGAAATACCTAATGTAGATGATGGGTTGATGGGTGTAGCAAACCCACCATACACGTACATGGCACGTGTATACCTATGTAACAAACCTGCATGTTCTGCACATGTATCCCAGAACTTAAAGTATAATTTAAAAAAAAAAGAGAAAAGAAGTAAAGTCTTATATCAATGACTTCAGCTCCCACCTTAAGAAATTAGAAGCGTAAATAAAACCCAAAGTAAAGAGAAGGAAGAAAATGATAAAGTTGAGAGTGGAAATCAATGAAATAGAAAATAGAAAAAGAAAAAAAATCAATGAAACCAAAAGCTGTTAATTTGAGAAACTCAATAACATTGATAAAATTCCAGCCATTGGTTATAAGGTTACCTGTAGGGTTTTTGTAGGAAGAAACATATACAAAACAGGAAATAGGGAAAACAAAAATTATGAATATCAAGAATGAGAGAGGTGGCATCACTACAGATTTTATAGATAATAAAAGAATAAGGGAATATTATTAAATTTGTGCCAATAAACTTGACAACTTAAATGAAATAGAAAAATAGATAAATTCTTTGAAAGATACAAACTACCAAAGATCACTCCACAAGAAAGATAACCTAAATAGCCCTGTATCTCTTAAAAGAATTGAAGATGAAATTGTAATTGAAAACTTCCCCCAACAAAGAAAACTCCAGGTTCAGATGGGTTCACAAGTGAATTCCACTAAATATTTAAGGGAGAAACGATATCAATTCTACATAAAGTTTTCAACGAAAATTAAGAAGGAGGGGTACATTTCAACTCATTCTCTGAAGCCAGGATTACTCTGATACCAAAACCAGAAAAAGACTTTAAAAGAAAACTACAAACCAATATCCACTGTAAATATTTATGCAAAAATTTAAAATAAAATTTTAGCAAATCCACTGATACAATAAAAAGAATAATACATTAGGACTAAGTTAATTTTATCCCAGGAATGCAAGGCTGTCTTAATATTTTAAAATTCAATCAAATATAATTCGTCATATAAACTAAAACAGTAAAACCATATGATCATCTCAACCAACACAAGTTTGACAAAATTCAGTATTAATTCCATAAAAAAAAAACTCAGCAAAATAAGAACAAAAGAGCTTCTCAACCAGAAAAAGCGTACCTCCAAAAAAAACCTACAGGTAACATTATGATTAATGGCAAAAAATGGCATGCTTTCCCCTCAGATCAGAAATAAAATAAGAATGTTTGCCCTCTTCTATTCAATGGTGTATTCAAAGTTATAGCCTGTACAATAAGGCACAAACAAAACCAAACCTTCAGATTAGAAAGAAAGAAGTAAAACTGTCTTTATTCACAACTGATATAATCACAGTAGTAGAAAATCTAATGGAATCTACAAAAACGCTACCAGAAATAATAAGTGAGTTTAAAGAGGCCGCAGGATGCAAGATCAGTGTACACAACTGCATTTCTATATACAATAAAAAATCAGAAATTGAAAATATAATATATAATAGCATCAAAATATGAAATACTTAGGAATAAGTTTGACAAAAATGTGAAAGACCTGTACATTGAAAACTGCAAAATATTGCTGAAAGGAACTAAAGACCTAAATAAATTAAGAGGTATACTATATTCATGGGTTGAAAGACTTAAAACTGATGTCACTTGAAATTGATCAATGTAATCACAATAAAAAATCACAGCCACTTTTTTCTTGATGGAAATTTTAAAAACTAATTCTAAAATTCATATGGAAATGCAAATAACCTAGAGCAGTCAAAACAACACAAAAAGTTGGAGGAGTAACACTACCTGGTTTCAAATCTATAAAACTACATTAATCAACATGGTGTGGTATCGGTGTTGAGATCAATAAATAGATCAATGGAACAAAATAGTCCAGAAACAGACCCATGCATATATGGAAAGCTGATTTTGAGAAAGGTACAAAGGCAAGTCTATGGAGAAACAATAGTCTTTTCAACAGATTTGGAGGCAAAACTTCATTAGCTATGTTATAGAGTATTAGATAGATGGCAAGTTTGTAAATGTAAATGCTGAAATAATTAGATATCCAAATAACATAACAAATGAAGTTCAAGCCATACTCTAAACTATACACAAAACCCAAAATGTCTCAATTGAAATAATGGGCAAAATATATGAATAGATACTTCACCAAAAAAGATATACAGATGACAAATAAATGCACCAAAAAATGCTCAAAATCATTTGTCATTAGATAAATACAAATTAAACCCCCATCAGATATACTACATGCCTAGTGCAGTAGCTAAAATTAAAAAGACTGAACCTACCAAGTGTTGCTAAGAAAGTCAAGCAAGTGGAACTCTCAGACACAGTTGGTGAGAATGTAAAATGGTAAAACCACTTTGGAAAACAGTTTGACCGTTTTTTATAATGGTAGACACACATCTACCATACTTCCTACTCCTGGGTATTTATCCAAGAGAAATGAAAATATATGTACTTTCAAAGACATTTATATGAATTTTCATAGATGATTTGTTTGTTATAATCAAATACTGGAAACAGGCCAAATGTCTATCAATAGATGAGTGGAGAAGCAAACTATGGTATATTTCTGTTATAAAATACTACTCAGGAATGAAAAGAAATGAACTATTAGTACATGTTACCACATGGATGAATCCCAGAATAATTATGCTGAGGGAAAGAAGTCAGACAAAAGGGTATATAACACATAATTCTACTTATATAAAATACTAGAAAATATAATCTATAATGACAGAAAGCAGATCAGTTTTTATTTGGAATGGAGTTGCAGAGAGAGATGCAAGAGGCAGAGATTACCAAGGGGCATGAAGAAACATTTGAAGTGGTGAAAATGTTTGTTACCTTAACTGTGGTGATGGTTTCGTGGGTGTACACATGTCAAAATTTATTAAATATACACTTTAAATACATGCAGTTTTTTTGTATGTCAATTGTATCTCAATGTTTTTTAAAACCCAACCTCATGATTTGGCTTCAAGTATCTAAAGCAAAACATAGGTTGAGGGGCTTCAAAATCGCAGTACTTCAAGTATTTACTTGGTTCTAAAATGTATCTTGTCTTTGTGAAATCGATTATTCTTGTTAATTTCCCAATCAACAGAACACAAAGTCCATAACCAAACCTTTCTCAACACACTCAGTTCAAGTAGATCAAGTCATTAAAAACAGGCTTCACTACCTTATCTTGTGGAGGAGGGGAAGGAAAAGGCGGGTATATGAAAAAAATAAAAGATACAAAATACGTTGTTGGGAATTTATGATGCAAAACTAGAAATGTCTATCAATATCCAAAATACAAATACAAGATTTTTCTTTGCATTTTCTCACTTTGTTTTCCTTCTTTCTTTACGGCCTTCTACTTTTTAAAATTCTTTTTTCCTTTCCCTTGTTTCCTTTTTTACCTTCTGTCTTCCCACTTTCTTTCACTTCCTAC
Source organism: Hylobates moloch (assembly GCF_009828535.3). NCBI lineage: Eukaryota > Metazoa > Chordata > Mammalia > Primates > Hylobatidae > Hylobates > Hylobates moloch. The sequence continues at coordinate 87,097,615 of NW_026652290.1, forward strand.
ATCTCAATTCTCCCATTTGCTGGCAGGATTGTACGGTGGCTGACCACAGCATGGACTCTGGAGCAGTCTGCCCAACTCCAGATCTTTTGCTCACGGTGTTAGGCATGGTAATATCCGGTGCTTTAGCTCCCCTATCTTAAATGGGGTAATATCAAATGTTTCTTCCTCATAGGTTGCTGTGAGGTTTAAAATTGTTAATACAGGAAAAACACTTGGAATAGGTAATTACCAGGTAAATGTTACCATTCTTAGAGCCCCCATTCTACATCAGACACACTGGACTCCAATCAATTAAACATAAACAGCCCCGGGCTCAAAGAAAGCAGAAGTGAGATTCCAAGGGCTAGAACCCAGTCCTGGTTTGGTCACTACAGTTGTCTGACCCCGACCCTGTTACTTACACATCAACGCTTAAACTGTTTATTGGTAAAATGAGAAGTTTAGTGTAAAAGCTAACCCCATTCAGCTTGTACCACCGCTTTTTGAAACCCAAAAGTATAAAAATATTATCAAATTAAAAGCCTTTTGATAACTTTTAGGCAGAAACGAAAAGTGGCATGGATTTTCATGTCACGATGAAGGCCATTTGTTATTTAGTAAGAAAGATAACATCGCAATTACATCGACATCACTAAAATTTTTGTGGACCGCTAAGTTACCTCTTTAATGTTTTATGAGAAATTGCAACATATAGTTTGATTCTTATCTTCTGAAATCAAACACATTCAAAGTTTGGGTCAGAACTCCCCCTTTCCAAAGCTGTACACGAAGTCTCTTGAGAAGTTAGCAGTTTGGGTACTTCATCTGTGAGTGGCAGGTGTACCACCAGCTTGGACTTTGTGATCCAGCAGGAATAATCCTCATTTCAGGAACACTCTGCAGCTATTCTGTCTTCTCTGAGGTCAAGCAGCATGAATGGTGAGTGAAGTAACCATAGAAAACCAGAGTCCCCATGGCTCACTTTGCGTGAAATTCCCTGGAGTAAGCGTAATGTTCTACATATAATCCTGTCATTCAAGAAAATTACTCAGTTTTTAGAAAGTAGGGGTATTTAATATAGAAACCTTTTTTACTTGGCCTTATTACAGATAACTTTTTTATTTTGGTTTGTTTCCTCATCTTTATCTACACAGTACCTTTTATATATCTACTGTGAGTAACTATGACTAGATTAAGGAGTCGAAATAAGCCGTGTTTAAGTACCAACTCTTTCCACTTGTTAAGAAAGGTCTGTGGCAAGTTATTTATGCTAAGCCTCAGTTATGTCATTACCTTATGGAAAGAAGAACACCTCCCTCATTGGATTGAGGATTAAATTGACAAAATATCCTATGTATCCTCTATAGCAGGGGTCCCTAAACCCCAGACCACAGGCTGGTACTAGTACTGGTAACTGGCTTGTGGCCTGTTAAGAACTGGGCCTCACAGCAGGAGATGAGCTGTGGGCAAGTGAGCAGAGCTTCATCTGTATTTACAGCTGCTCCCCATTGCTCATATTACCACCTGGGCACCTCCTCCTGTCAGATCAGTGGTGGCATTAGTAGGGCAAACCCTACTGTGAACTGTGCATGCGAGGGATGTACGTTGCACACTCCTTACGTGTCCGGAATTGGTGGGTTCTTGGTCTCACTGACTTCAAGAATGAAGCCGCGGACCCTCGCGGTGAGTGTTTCAGTTCTTAAAGGCGGCATGTCTGGAGTTTGTTCCTTCTGATGTTCGGATGTGTTCAGAGTTTCTTCCTTCTGGTGGGTTCGTGGTCTCGCTGGCTCAGGAGTGAAGCTGCAGACCTTCGCGATGTTACAGCTCTTAAGGCAGCATGTCTGGAGTTGTTTGTTCCTCCTGGTGGGTTCGTGGTCTCACTGGCTTCAGGAATGAAGCTGCAGACCTTCACAATGAGTGTTACAGCTCATAAAGGCAGTGTGGACCCAAAGAGTGAGCAGCAGCAAGATTTATTGCAAAGAGGGAAAGAACAAAGCTTCCACAGTACAGAAACAGACCCCAGTGGGTTACCACTGCTGGCTCCGCAGCCCGCTTTTATTCTCTTCTCTGGCCCCACCCACATCCTGCTGATTAGTTCATTTTACAAAGAGCTGATTGGTCTGTTTTACAGAGAGCTGATTGGTCCGTTTTGACAGGGTGCTGATTGGTGCGTTTACAGTCCCTGAGCTAGACACAAAAGTTCTCCACGTCTGCACTAGATTAGCTAGATACAGAGTATGGACACAAAGGTTCTCCAAGTCCCCACCAGAGTAGCTAGATACAGAGGGTCGATTGGTGCATTCACAAACCCTGAGCTAGACACAGGGTGCTGACTGGTGTGTTTACAAACCTTGAGCTAGATACAGAGTGCTGATTGGTGTATTTACAATCCCTTAGCTAGACATAAAGGTTCTCCAAGTCCCCACCAGACTCAGGAGCCCAGCTGGCTTCACCCAGTGGGTCCCATACCAGGGCCGCAGATGGAGCCGCCTGCCAGTCCCGCGCCATACGCCTGCACTCCTCAGCCCTTGCATGGTTGATGGGACTGGGCGCCCTGGAGCAGGGGGTGGCGCTCGTCGGGGAGGCTCGGGCGGCACAGGAGCCCATGGAGGCGGGGGAGGCTCAGGCATGGCGGGCTGCAGGTCCCGAGCCCTGCCCCGTGGGGAGGCAGCTAAGGCCAGGTGAGAAATCGACCGCAGCGCCAGTGGGCGGGCACTGCTGGGAGACCCAGCACACCCTCCGCAGCCACTAGCCTGGGTGCTAAGCCCCTCACTGGCTGGGCCAGCAGGGCCGGCCGGCTGCTCCAAGCATGGGGCCCACCAAGCTCACGTCCACCCGGAACTCCACCTGGCCCGCAAGCACCACGCGCAGCCCCAGTTGCCGCTGGCGCATCTCCCTCCACACCTCCCTGCAGGCTGAAGGAGCCGGCTCCGGCCTCGGCCAGCCCAGGAAGGGGCTCCCACAGTGCAGCAGTGGGCTGAAGGGCTCCTCAAGTGCTGCCAAAGTGGGAGCCCAGGAAGAGGAGGCGCCGAGAGCGAGCGAGGACTGCGAGGGCTGCCAGCACGCTGTCACCTCTCACTTATGAGAATCAATGCCTGATAGGTCTGTCACTGTCTCCCATCACCCCCAGATGGGACCATCTAGTTGCAGGAAAACAAGTTCAGGGCTCTCACTGGTTCTACATTATGGTGGGTTGTATAATTATTTCATATATATTACACTGTAATAATAATAGAAATAAAGTGCACACTAAGTGTAATGCACTTGAATTGCCCCAAAACCATCCCACCACCCCTGGATCCAGGGAAAAATTGTCTTCCATGAAACTGGCCCCTGGTGCCAAAAAGGTTGGGGACCACTGCTGTATAGCACACCCTTCTAGGTTATCAGATTCTAGTCCTGTTTGTTCATGGTTTTTCAGCTATTTAGCAATTATTTGCGATGTTTTTAATTTTAAAAAATTATTTTTAAATTAAAAAAATTTTTTTTGAAACAGTTTCACTGTCACCCAGAGTGCAGTGGAGAGTGTAGTGTAGTGGTGCAATTACAGCTCATCACAGCCTTGACCTCCTGGGTTGAAGTAATCCTCCCACTTCAGCCTCCCAAGTAGCTGTAACTACAGGCGTGCACCACCACGCTCAGCTAATTTTTGTACAGATGGGATTTCACCATGTTGCCCAGGCTTGTCTTGAACTCCTGAGCTCAATCAATCCTCCCGCCTCAGCCTCCCAAACATAATTTCTCTGATTATATGGCTTTATGAGGAATACAGATATGACAGTATGACTCTGGAAAGGGGCATACAGCAGGGAGTTAACGCTCCTTCGAAGGGTTGTTACCATGATGAGGAGGGGAATTCCCTCTGTTAATACCCCTTTGGAGAAATGGCCAAGTGTGTCAGAAACTCCTAATTCTCTAAAGATTGAATTAGGAGTACTACATTTCTATTGGGTCAAGCCCATATCCAGAAACAACTACACTGATTACCCAGTCAATGGATATCAACTTGTCCATTGAAGACATATTATGAGAAACAAGACTTTTGTTAAAATATAATACATGAACACTGATTAGATCTTATGTCAGGTTCCAATTATGAGTCCCAAATCCCACTGTTACCCACCAGGAGTGTTTCTTGGTAGTCCTCATAATTCGTAAAGAAAGTGTTTTTACCACTCTGCCAGAGTGAGTTCCTCCCACAAAACCTACAACATAGTTGATTCTATGTCATTTGCTGCTAGCTGGATTCACCTTTCTATACTTTCATATTCCTTTAGCTGTTTAGAGATAGCCAGCAGTATCCATAACCTCTCAGCATATCCATGAGAGAACCTGCAAGACTCTTGCCCCATCTAGCCAAGAGTTTCAACATTAGACCAGTTGTCAGAGGAAAGTGAGAACCAGCTGGACTGATTAAGTATCTTGATTGACCATTATAGAAGATGGGGCTAGGAGGTTGCTTAATTTACCTAACCAGAATGTCTACATCACAGCTTGAAATTTTAAGTGTATAAATGTGTATGTGTGTGTGTGTGTGCACGCACCCATGTATTTGGGACAGTAAACAGAAAATCCAAATTTTTACTCTGACTTCCAAGATGAGGCTGATTAAGAGGTAGCAGGGAATCTTTATAGCTCACTGCTAAGCTCAACCTAAAAAAATCATTTTATTTATTATTAAAAACTGGGAAATATAGGAAATAAAATACAGCTCCACAGAAATGTAAACTACTACTATTTTAGTGTATTCCCTACCAGATGCTCTTCTTTGCTTATTTTTATACTGTTGAGATCCTATGTATGTACTATTTTGACTTGTACTTGCACTTAAGATGTTCTGTGCCATTGCCTATATCATTTTTGTAATTATTTTTAATGTCAAAATGTTATTCGATTGTAGTTATATTTCAATGTGGCTACCTGCTTTCTTACTGTTGGACATAGTGTTACACTGTTATGAACATCTATGAATCAGTCACTGCACTTTACTTTTTATGATTATTTCCATGACTAAAGATTTAACACTTTTCAAAGGCTCTCGATAAATTTTACCAAAGGTTTGTGCCAAAATACTTAAAAAATTTTTTTTTATATTTTCATATTTAATGTACCCAAGTGACAAAATATTCTCTCACTGTGTATGAGAATGCTCCATCTCATGACAATATTGCCAGCATTGAATGCTTTCCGAATGAAGAAAAAAAATCCTTGCTAGTGTCAGGCCTCTCAGCCCAAGCTAAGCCATCGTATCCCCTGTGACCTGCATGTATACATCCAGATGGCCCCAAGCAAGTGAAGAATCACAAAAGAAGTGAAAATGGCCGGTCCCTGCCTTAACTGATGACATTCCACCACAAAAGAAGTGAAAATGGCACAAAAGAAGTGAAAATGGCCGGTAACTGATCACATTCCACCACAAAAGAAGTGAAAATGGCCGGTCCCTGCCTTAACTGATGACATTCCACCACAAAAGAAGTGAAAATGGCCGGTCCCTGCCTTAACTGATGACATTATCTTGTGAAATTCCTTCTCCTGGCTCATCCTGGTTCAAAAGCTCCTGCAATGAGCACCTTGTGACCCCCCACCCTTGCCAGCCAGAGAACAACCCCCTTTGACTGTAATCTTCCACTACCTACCCAAATTTTATAAAATGGCCCCACCCTTACCTCCCTTCGCTGACTCTCTTTTCGGACTCAGTCCGCCTGCACCCAGGTGAAACAGCCTTGTTGCTCACACAAAGCCTGTTTGGTGGTCTCTTCACATGGACGCGAGTGAAAGCTAGTTTGATGGTAAAACAGTATTTTATTGTAATTTTATTCACATCTTTTGATTACCAGTTACAATACTACATTTGTTTGTTTTTTCTCTTCTGCCAACAACTTGTTCATGTCCTTTGCTGAGTTTTCCATTTTTCATCCACATTAATGAAATTATTTTGTTTTATGAAGTCTCCATTGAAACAATAAAATATTCATGAAGATTCATTTTATTGGATTTAAATATTTTAAAGAAATATTTTTAAGGCTGCAGTTTATTGATAAGAAAAATATAAAGCATACATGTTTATAGATTATGCATTGACATTATAGTATATATATTCTCCAAATAACATAATTAATTTTGTAGTGCTACTAGTGGAATGCATTCTCCAGAAACATGGCTTTACCTTCAAATCTGAGCACAATACCCTTACAACAAAAATGAAGAAAAGGATAATAAAAGCACAACTTTGATTCATTTAAATTTTGGTAGACCATATTTGATTTGTTGAAGAGTAAATTCGTTTATTTACCTCTTCAAGGAAGTCATTATTTTTTGCATCTCTTTCTGTGCCTCTTTATCCTATAAAGAAAATACAAATACATAATGAAATTTCATGCATTCATCTTGATAATCTAGTATGCTGAAACAGACTTACATTGACTTGAGGAGATTCCCCAACATGAGAACTTTGAGGTTCACGAAGGTACGTGCAGTCACCAAATAGTTTCCCAAATTCAGGACACTGACAGGGTTTTATTATTATTTTTTTAAATAATTTTCTTTTTTTTCATTTTGACAAGTAGCTTTTCTCTTAGTGAGTGTTTTATACAGCATTAATCCTCACATGTCCTGGAGTGTTGCTCAATGAGTAAAGGGTTTATCATGTTTATTTCATTGAATTCCTTCTCCAGCATGAATTATCTAGTAATTTCCCAACAGGTTTCTTCCTCCTGGAAAAAACTTGCCACTTTCTTTCCTGTTTTACTCTAAGTTTTTTCTGCATATCAAGGCTTGAGCTTTGCCTGAAGGGTGTAGGGTTTAGCCCTGTGGGAGCTCTCTGGTATCTAAAAGATGGCATCTTTCAGATAGATGGAAATTTGAGTGAGACCACCTATAAAGGTTAGGGCTGAGGTTGAAGGCTCTTCCAAATGCTGTACATTTATAGGGTTTCTCTCCATGTGCATTGTCTCATTATGACTAAGATGAGATCATTAAATGAAGCCTTTCCCACATAGATCATATTCATATGGCTTCTCTCCAGTGTTAATTCAAGGTGTTGTTTAAAGGATAAATGGTCACTGAAGGCATTTCCACACTGATTACAGACAGAGTTCTCTGGTATGAATAAAAGTTAACTCTGTGGATGAAGTGTTTCCTACATTCATTACATTTATGGAGTTTCCCTGCAGTGTGAGCTAACACATGCTGAGTCAACGTTGAGCTGTGACAACTTCCTCATACTCATTATATTCCAAGGGCTCCTCTCCACTGTGACATCCCTGCTACTGAGGACATAACAGGCTGTTAGAGCCTTGCTCAAATACCTTCATTAATTCATTTATTTTCCCACATATGAATCTGATGCCGAGCATTCAGTATAGTCTCTAGTTAACATCTTCCACGTTGGTTACATTCATGTGGTGTGTTACTCTCCTTTGCGTACAGAAGTTTTCTCCTTTGTAGCAGGCCAGCTGCATAGCTATATGATTAATTTTAAGGTTTTCGTTATGTTTCAGGCACTTAATATATTGGCTATATTTATGCAATTGCCCTCTTATAAGAACTCAGGTTATGGTTTGGAGCTCAGGTTATTCCTTTTCTCCCAAATTTGAACTATCCACACCTTTGAGCTGAGATAGCACACTTTCTCTAGCCTCAAATTAAAGTCATGTGATTGTGCTGCATTCCTAATTTGGCCCTCCCCAGGCCAATTCTGCTGTGGAGGAACAGAGTTCACCCTTACGAATCTCAGTATTGACACGTTGTTAGATCGCTCTTTCCTGTAGATATTCTACATGGAAGTTCTATCTTTGTTTTTAAGACTTTCTTGCCTGGATGCTGGTTTTGAGGATTTTCTCCAGAATCACATCTCTGTGCAGCTTCCTCTGAGATGGGTCTAGCAGGGCCTACTCTTTCTGAGTAAAATCCAAAGCCATATCCTTAAAGGTCAACATTTCCTTTTTTTTCTTTTTTTTTTTTTTGAGATGGAGTCTCGCTCCGTTGCCAGGCTGGAGTGCAGTGGCGCAAACTTGGCCTACTGCAACCTCCGCCTTCTGGGTTCAAGTGATTCCCCTGCCTCAGCCTCCCGAGTAGCTGGGGCTACAGGCACGTGCCACCACACCCAGCTAATTTTTGTATTTTTAGTAGAGACGGGGTTTCACCATGTTGGCCAGGATGGTCTCGATCTCTTGACCTCGTGATCTGCCCGCCTTGGCCTCCCAAAGTGCTGGGATTACAGCCGTGAGCCACCACGCCCAGCCAAGGGCCAACAATTCCTGTGGTCGTACTGTCAAGAACTCAGTCACCACCTGTCTTTCTCTGTAATCTCATTCAGGGGCCATCTGAGCACTAAGCCAGAAAGGCAGAACCCAGACAGATAGAAACTTGAGTGAGACCACGATGATACTGGGGTTGGGGTCACCACATTCTGGAGCTCAGAGCTTCTTTCTAACTTTCTAGAAAAAGCCAGGAACCTGTATTTTTAATGAGCCCTCTACTGTCCAAGCAAGTCTTAAATATTTAAACAACTGGGCTTAAATTCTAATTTCCTTAGATTATATAGCAAAACCTCAGGATGACCTTTCCTGGCCCATGGCCCAGGTTGCAGGACCAGTTTTATTTTCTCATAAATCTCTGTGCTTTTATTTCCAAAACACTCATCAAATTTTATTGCTATGACTTTTTCAGTGCCTGCCTTTCCCACTAGACCACAGAATTCATGATGGCAGAGGTATCTGTTTTTTCCTCTTTGTATCCCAAGCCTCTAGCAGAGTACACCTCCATAATTGTAAAATAAGTGAATAAAGATAATCTCTCTTTCACCCAAACACACACATTCAAAAATACAGATTTATTTCATCTGATAGTGTTGGAAAAAGATGGTTTAGAAAACTACATCAATGCTCTCTGCTAAAGACTGGATAAATAAAAGAGCGACTTATTTACATTAAATTGTCATTATTCTCCTAGCATTTGGGTAATGATTATCACACACCAACTTCATGAGACTGGGTACTGGTTAAGAACAGCTAGTCCCAAACTGATGCTGTATCATCAATTATTTTAAGAAAATAAATAAATAAAAGGGTTCTAAGAAACTTCTTTAAAGTGTTTTTAAGATCAATTTAAATAATACAACCAAGACAATTACATATACTACAAAATCTTAAGAAATAATATATTTTAAATGCAAATGACAAGAAGGTAAGAGTCAAAAGAGTAGAAATAGGGGGTTGTAAACAGACTTTCTACAAGTCATGAAAATGTCTGTTTAGACGGTGGGAAAAGTCTGTCTCTACTATCTATACTGTAATACCCTTATTAATTTTTTTTTTTTTTGAGACGGACTTTCACTCTTGTTGCCCTGGCTCGGGTGCAATGGCACGATCTCAGCTCACCACAACTTCTGCCTCCCAGGTTAAAGAGATTCTCCTGCCTCAGCCTCCCTAGTAGCTGGGATTATAGGCATGTGCCACCACGCCTGGCTAATTTTGTGTGTTTTTTTTTTGTTGTTGTTGTTGTTTTTTTAGTAAAGACGGGGTTTCTCCATGTTGGTCAGGCTCGTCTCGAACTCCCGACCTCAGGTGATCTGCCTGCCTCGGCCTCCCAAAGTGCTGGGATTACAGGCATGAGCCACCACGCCTGGCTGCCTTATTAATTTTTTAAAAAGTACTAGGAATAATTCTCCAGGCATGGATAGCACAGATGAGTTAATTTACAAGAAATAAGTTTCAACCAGAAAGAAATGGGCAAACAAGAATTTCTAGCAAATGAGACAACATTACAGGATTTTGGCAAGAGACCCATTTATTACCCTAAGCTGTAGCATTTCTATAACAGGAAGGCAGAGTGAATGGATACAAATTCTGTTTTATAACCTATCCAGAAAACCAATGTTTCCAAGATATCATAATCAAATATGATATCTTAATTAAGAAAGAACATTTAAAGCAGAATTAGGATTTTTGTTACTAAGAGCAGTTACCAATGAGAGTTATGCTTCTCAACTCATAAAACAGGTTGGAAATACAGCTCAGAGCTTTAATCAACAGTCCATTTCAAAGACAACTATACCACTTGCTAAATATAACGTGCTCTTAACTTTCAGCACTCCCAGAGTACACTTCTTTTTGTGGTTTGTTTCTGGTAACATTGGATTTACCAGTCTATGAGTCTGTTTGTCTTAGAAAGGTGATTAATGCCATTTCAAAATGTTTCAGCAATTTTAAAATATGGCTTTTTCTTTACCAGTTTAGCACATCTCTTATCATAAAACAAAATATTATATAATGCTTTTTATATTTGAGCTTTTTCAGTAGGCTCCACATTGATGAACTTTAATACTGCCTCCAGGCAAACAACTTTCAGGTTGCCAGTGAAGTCATTATTTCATTCAGAAATCATTCTCACACTGTCTTAGACACAGAAATCCCTTTTTAAAAAAAGAAATGGTTCTCAGGATCTGAGATTACTTTCCTAGGGTCAAGAAAAGTCTACATGAATAATAAAAATACCGTAGTTTCAAATTCTGGGAATGTAAAGCTGCTTACACCTATGAATCTGGGCTCTAGAGACGAAATGACCAACACTCCCAATATCAAGTAGCAGTGTGATGAGCTGAGAGTTCCCTAATAGGGGACAGAAGACATGTCCACAAATGACTATAATGCAAGGAAGAAGCTATAAATGCCACAAGAAAGAAACAAACATCTTATGAAATTTCACATGAGAGAGCAAACTGATGGCTAGGTTGTCTTCTTGTAACTAGTGGCATTGCTAGACATTTTGGAAATGAATAAACTTGGTTAGCAAAATCACTAATGGGGTATATTTCAATCTGAAAAAACTTTATAGAGATGGAGGGGTATTACATATAACTCACTTCATCCTATTTTCTCATGGAAAAAGAAATGGAAATATACCTTACATACCTTTACTACTTGGAAAAAAATTGCTAAGAATACAAATGGAGACATCACTGAGGAAAAAAATGCAATGTGAGAAATATTTGCTCATACTATTTTGCTTATTACAGAAATACTTCCAATGTCTAGCCTTCTTACATTCATTATGAGTCCTCTTTATTATTACTATTGACACTATTATGTTTATTTGTATCATATTAATGCCCTGGTTCTTTATCAACACTTACCGAGTGCTTATTATATGCTAGGCAGTATACACAGGATTAGGGGTACAGTGATGAATCAGACAAACCTGGTTGTTACTTTCATGGAACAATCACAGTAATAATGACATAATAACTGTGTGAAATGATAGCAAGGAAAAGTACAGGGGGCTTTCTTGCCAGCAGGCGTCAAGAAAGTCTTTCCTGAAGAAACAGCATCCACGGTGAGGCCTGAAGGATAGGAAGGAATAAAGCTAGTGGAAGGAGCAGAGGGTGGGTAGGAGTGTTTCAGGAAGTGGGAACAGTATGTTCTAAGGGTGAAGGGCAGGCTGGGTGGTGCAGAGGACGGGGGAGCGGGGAACATATGAAGCTTGAGAGATTGGTAGGAGCTGGGTCAGAGCCCTGAAAGACATGCTAAAAATTCTGACCCTCATCCTAACAGCAAAGGGTTTTGAGCAGGGAAGTGACATGTTGACGTTTACATTTAATCTGTTGCTTGGGCTGCTACTGGGAGTCAAGAGTGGCCTGGTGGGAGGCAAGGAAGCTGTGAGGAGAATGACTGGGAGGCTGGTACAATCCATGGTCCGGGGGAAAGTAGGCACATTCCTTTTGCTCCAGGCAAACAGAGCTTTGCTTTCTCACTTTTGTGCCTCTGTTCATGACCTGCAATGTACTTGCCCACAACTCCATATTATATAGATCTTTCAAAGTCTACCTCTGATGCCACCTGGCCTCTGCTAGGTGAAAATAATTTCTCCCTTTTCAAAATTTCCATAACTGATGATTTGTACTTCTTTTAGTACCTTATGCTTTCTGCTTTGACCTATAGTTATTTGGACACACACTATATGTTCCCTTCTAGGCTATAGCCTCCTAGAAGGCAAGAGGCATGTTTTATTTGTTTATAGTTCAGATCACAATAAATATCGGAACCTGTATTGCTCCAACACAGAAAAAGAGGAGGGTTTTTTTTTTCCTGAGGCATTTCTTTTCTGTTATGATTTAGAGGATGATAATGTTTGGTGGTATGAGAAGAGGAGGAAAATATGTACCTATTTTTTTGTTGTTGTTCCCACAACACCAGTCAACAGCTCACAGGAGCAGACTGAGTTGTTAACCCTGTGGAATGCTTGAAACTTACAGCATACCCAGAATCCTGACTTACTGAATAAAAGGGCAAGAGACAGGGCAATAGTTTCTTTTTCATTAATGGCCAGTGTCCAAAAACCAAGAACATGACGAAATTAAGGCAGAAATAAAGATGTTCTTTGAAACCAACGAGAACAAAGACACAACATACCAGAATCTCTGGGACACATTCGAAGCAGTGTGTAGAGGGAAATTTATAGCACTGAATGCCCACAAGAGAAAGCAGGAAAGATCTAAAATTGACACCCTAACATCACAATTAAAAGAACTAGAGAAGCAAGAGCAAACACATTCAAAAGCTAGCAGAAGGCAAGAAATAACTAAGATCAGAGCAGAAGTGAAGGAAATAGAGACACAAAAAACCCTTCAAAATATCAATGAATCCAGGAGCTGGTTTTTTGAAAAGATCAACAAAATTGATAGATGCTAGCAAGATTAACAAAGAGGAAAAGAGAGAAGAATCAAATAGACGCAATAAAAAATGATAAAGGGGATATCATCACTAA